>NC_089981.1:76762418-77065448 GCF_036417845.1 Apteryx mantelli | reverse complement strand
TCCTAAATATTATTGAAAAAGCACATAGGATCCTACCTGTGCTTTTTACAGTATGAGTGCACAGCCTCTCTCCAGCAATATATATTTCCTGTAAAGTAAAGGGAATTTGAAAAGGCCCTTCACAATTATGTGTTAAGTTGCCAAAGCATGACAAATTACTTCCACAACAAGAAAATTATGTATAGTGCAACCCAGGCTAAACCGCTGACCAAGAAGTCTGAAAAAACTCTCAGAGAAGAACAGACCTTATTAAAATAGATCAAAATAGTAAAGATAACATTGCTTGATCTTTTTGATCAGTTTTGTTTTCTTGTTTTGATAAGAGAAAGAACTCACCAAAATAAAAATACTTTTAAAATGAACTTTCCCTTTCTTCTTGTTCTTCCCACAGAAGAATATCCTCTCTCCCACCCCAAAAAAGTCCTCTCCAGGACTGACAGCATTTTGGAGTATTTTAAATGCATGAAACTTTGACAAGGGAAGTTTTTCATGGGGAGTCTTGAAGATAACTAGCCTCCCTGAAAACTTATTCCCAAAAAAGTCCAATCAGTCTCCCAAAACACACAGCTGGCAGAGCAGCCAGATCCCCTGTTTTCTGAAGCTGTCTCCATCCAGCCCACCACCTCTGTCTCCATCTCCTCCCTCAGCCAGACCCCCAGCTTAAGGCAGAACAGAATTGCACCTGTAGGGCCACTAGGCTTCAAGTATTATATATAAATATTATGGATATATATAAATATTATATAACAGCCCAATGCTCTTGGGGCTTCCTGTGGTTGGGCACCCTGCGCTAAGAGAGCGCGGGCTCCTGCAGTGAATAAAAGGTATTTGGATATAGATTGTTGTGCTCTCCACCCGACTGCCAGCCAGGCACCCGTTTCAGAGCCACCCTGCAATCCTGCAGCACATCAAGCCCAAAGAGGACCCTGAGATCCTGGGAGAGTTGGTGCAATCATCACAGAAATCAAAAGAAGTTTCACCATCAGTTTCAAGGAAACAGATCAGAGCTTTCCCCCTGTGGTAGAACTGGGAATAAACCCAACATCTTTTAATTATAATACTAGTGCTACCAGCTTTCACCTCCTACTCCCCAGTGCTGAGATGAATAGAATTATCACAGTAGGTAAATGCTAACTATGTTGTGTCAGATAGGGCAAAAAACAAAAAAACATGACTTGAAGTAGGAAACATGCATAGACAGAAAGCTTGCTGAGCCCAGATGCCTAGACTCAGATTAAAACAAAAGAATTTGACACGTCATTGCCAGCAAACACTATGTTTGTTTTATCCTCATGGTAACCCATCTAGCTTCTGGAATTCAAGGAGATATACCTGTCCCATTTCTGAAGCTGTACCGAGACTGAAGGTGACTAAATATCTGCACTAAACTTTTTGCAATCTGCAAAAAAGTTATTCTTTTCATACTCTGCTTTCTGTGCTAAAAGACTTTTTTTCCCCATAATTCTTATTTCATTAGCATACGGGGAAAAAAATGTTTCCATAGAAACACCAGAGATATATAATTTCTAAATAATGATTTCTCCACAGAGAACTAAAAAAAAAAAAAAAATCATTTTCAGATTACAATGCAAAAATCTCCAAACAGAGTTCACTTTCTAAAATTACAGAGAAAATGTATGTAAAGCCTTTGAACTATAAATTGTAACTGTACATGGTTATAAAGATAAACTAGGTAGCTTAACATTTCAATCACAGAAGAGAAAAATGGGAAAATATTAGGAAGCAAAGTGCAAAGGTAAGTGTAACTTACCTTAAGTGCCTTATTAAATATTGTAAAAGCCTATATTTCCAGACCAATGCCTCTTTCATGAACTAAATCCATCCTCAGAGCAAGGCCAGGGCCTTGTCTGCTCTGTCCAATTGGAGTAAATGTCATCAGACATCAGCCCAGTACACTCCTACCACCACAATATCAATTTTCTTTGAAATCAGCACTCATGTTCCTGTCTATTGAGGATGGACACAGGGGTGCATATTCTCTCTTGAGTAGGCCAGACCCATGGTGAGGTTCTTTATGGATTGCCACACGCAGGACCGTGGTGTGGATTGTTCCTCTAGCACTGAAGCATATAGACATGATTTTGCTGGCAATCAGCAGGAACTTCCCTCTTCAGCTGCTAGTTTCCAAGGAAGAAGAAAATGTAAAATGACTGCCCCATCACCTACTCTGAAAAGCACCATCAACTTCCTTGGTTTAGTAGTCTGATTTGTACTTCATCCCACATCCCTAATAAACACTGTGAAAACTGGACTGTCTGGTTTAAAGCTTTGTGCACCCAGCAAGTCAAATTTGAGAACAAAACTGTCCAAAGAGTATAACTAAAACCACTAGGACTTATTCCATGAAACTGCAACAACAACCTGGCAGCTAATAGTTCACTAATTGTTAATAAATTATGCAATACTAAAACATAAGAGGTATCATCTATCAAATTGTTCAGTATTTTTTAAAGCTGAAGCTTTGAACTCTTACAGATGAAACTAAGTAACTGCATTTATCAGGAAATATTTAAAGCCAGGAGCTGACAGGTCAGGTCAATAAGTTACAGCACGCATTCTACTGCAACAATTTCTAACATAGCCCCTGTTTAAAGCTACATTAATCTGCAATTTTGTGAGAAATGAGTTCAGTACCCAGGCCAGTTTCCATTAAAAGGAAACAAGTTCTCCACTAGCATCGGGTATAAGTATCATTCCCCCCTACCAAATGGCTTTCATTGCACAATGCTGTCAAAGCTCTCATTCTGATTAAAGCTAACTGACATTAGCTTTTCAACTGAGGTAGCAGGGACATTTCCATTTGGGTCAGGATGAGTGATTTCTCTCATTCTTGTCATTCTAAAATTCTTAGAGGATGCAGACTACCGCACAGTGGCAGCAAACTTGGAGGTCCATGGGGTCAGCTAACTGTTGTAGTATCTCAGAAAAGAATGCCTTTATTATTAAGCATTTACCCTAGTTCACTGTGTCCTATTTTTGCACTTGTGTAGCACTGGAAGACCATTATGATTCCATTATAGTAGGACCTTTGGCATAGAAATATTTTTCACTTACTTTATTTCTAGGATAGTGAGGGTATCATTCCAGCCTACTGAACTATAGTTATCATTTTTACAGTAGCAATGGGACTTTTGCAGGCAACAGATTTTACCACCATCTCTGAATGCTCAAGTTTTAATTATATATCGAAACTTAATAAATCAACACCTCACAGGCAATAAAAAGGCTAAGATAACCAGCACAGAAATACTGAGAGGCCTTATTAAATTGTTTCCACAAATTCTGGAACATTTTAAGGCCTTTTTTTTTTTTTTTTTTTTTGGCAAAGCAGTTGCCTAGCACAGCAAGTTATGATTAAGTATGTGCAATTGGAATGTTTACTGCATGTTTGCACCTGCATATTGAGTAATAAGACTCAAGAGATTCGATAAACCCACAAAATCCACACAGAAAGACAAAGGAAGACAGTGTATTGGACAGCTGCCTGCAAAAAAGGGTGTGACACTACAGACTTGTCTTCTTAAGGGGGGGGTCCAGAACCACATGAACGTTCAGTTGCATAGTAAAGGCCTAAATACAAGCATCTTTATTTCTTCCAGTCTATATTGATAACTCCATTTTATTTAAACATGAAGTAAAAAACTATTTTTATGTTTCTTGTTAACAAGAAGTCTTTCACAGACTGCCATTGAAAATGCATATTATTATCCTGAAGCATCGTAGCATCCATATTAATCTTTCAAGAGGGCTCATGGGAAGGCTGTTTTATGATTATATAAGATGGTTTTGAATATCTTCACAGGATAATAGAGTGTCAGCTTTTCCCACTGCTTTCATTACTAATTCCTCAAAAATTAGTGCATCTTCTGTTGACACGGTTTTGAATAAAACCTGAGTATTTCCTGAATAATAGAGAAGACTGGTAAGAGAATATATGTATTCATAGAATTATATTGTTTCACAAGATATTTCTTATGAAAGCTGTATAAAATGTACTAGAATACCTCAGCGTTGTCTCTAGTATAAGACAATGAGGGGAAATAAAATCAGTACGTTTTGCTTTGTGATCAGCCCTTAGTGAACCACTTCACTGTGTATAGTTAGTAACCAGATGGAGGAGCCAAGAGTCTGTTCTTATAATTGACACAAAAAACTCCCAAACATTTCTACAGCTATGGGAATAAAATAAGAGCACTGAGTAATTTGAATGTATTGTCCTTTTCTGTGCTTTGATATTCAAGACCAAATTAATATTCTGGTCAGATTCTGAGAGTCTAAGTCACTCTGCAGCAAGGCACCGAGCAATTCCTAATGCATCCTTAAAACTGATTATTGAAAATGGCTATTTTGGACAATTATTCTTCAGAAAGCTGTGTCTTATAGTGGGACTAAGAATACAAGGACTCCAAATTCTCGGCTCACTCAGTTTGAAAGACTATATATAAATATATTGCATTAAAAGCAGTGCTATTTAAACATTAAGCTTTTTAAGTCAGACACTCAAAACCTAAAAGTTGCCTAAGATCTGCTAAAGGTCACCTGGAAAATCCACTTTTTTCCTCTTAAATACATGTTTTATGATATAGCCTTATTGAGAAGTCTTATGGAAGAACTACTTTGTGATCACCTGTCTTATGCAGCGAATAGGAGGAGCATTATTTAATTAATGAGTGTGAACTTCCCATCATTGCACAAGGTATGCCATAAATAAACCCCAAGGCCACACAATTCAAACTATGCTTGACAGAATTATTTACCTCTTCATGGGTGTTTAAGCAGTGCTCACTCCCCCATTGCAGCAAGACCTCTACTGTCATATTACTTCAGCTCTCCTGGCACCCTGGACTGCACACAGTGGGTTGTGTGGGTGCCCCTTAAAGCACCCTTTGGGCAGTTGTGAGTTTGCTGCACTCCAAATGCCACGGGAAACCCCAAGAGCCCTTGCCATGCAAGCAACCCTTATATCCAGCCTAGGGAACCTGTCCTCTGCGGTGCTCCACATCTGGAACACCTCATGTTTGCCAATACTTTTCCTACAAAGCAACATATCTTTACAACATGCTTGCCCATGTCCACACATCCTAGGCACTTTCTCTAAGGGGTACATGCTGCCTCATTTAAAACATGGAGCCAAAGCATCGAGATAAGTCTGCTGGCAGATCACAGCTTGGAGGTAAGTTGGAATTGGGTGAGAGTCTATCTGCTTCTCTCCATACAGGTAGACTACACAAGGGAACTTAGTTTCAGATAGGCCATCCAGGATAGCTACCTCTCTGTGGACACCACTTACAGAATGGACCACCTGGGATATACTCATACTGGTGAACTGTACCAATGCCAGATAAAAACTCAAGGAGGTATTCAACCAGGCCAAGGAAGTCAATTCTTTGAAGCAAAACACACTTCTGACACTCCAGAAAGTCCTCAGCCCAGCAAGGGATCCCATTAACTCCTGTGGTCATACATGATAACATGTCTTAGCACAGGAGAAGAGGGAAGAGATTTCATAACACACCAGGAAGAGAAAAGAGTTGGCAGCTCTTTCTCCAGCTCCACAAATGTGTCTCAGGAGATGATGGCAGGGAATGCCCAACACACTCACACACAGTTGGGGCAGGGCCTGATAACTAGCCAGGGCTACAGCAGCAGCAGCAAGGATCACTACCTGGTGGCAAGAAGATACCTCCTGCCAGGGCAGACCTTACTCTATGCTACTGCTCTGACTCCAGCTAGCGCTTCACCAGGCTCCTGGCTCACAGAGCAACATTTGCAAGCTTTTGGCCACCACTTCTTTGGGACTCAGAATACCTTCATCTCATAGCTGGACACTTTTCTATGAGTGACAACCAGTCTGAATAAGGCTGAATAGCAATGATACTTTTTGTACCCAGCCATAAGCAGCAAGCTCCAGGTCTCCAAGGTGGGGCCTCATCTGCTTTGCAGCTGACAACCCAATCCCATTCGGGATCTCCTTCCCCAGCCTCCACTCTCAGGCTCTCCTTTCTGCCTCACCAGCTCCAGCATTGCCCTCTAAGCTGATATAATTTCATTTTGCTTGTTCTGCCTCAAGTCCTGGGGTTCCTTAGGAGACAGCTATGTTCCTCTACCACGCCAAGCTCTCTTCCCCTGCCATTAGCTCCAGTCTCCACTTCTCAATGGATTCCTCCTGCATGTAAAAGTTCAGTCCAAAAGAGTAACACCTAACAAAGTTATAAGGAACTGAAAATTGTATCTTACCATTACAAGAGGCTGGTAATTATGAGAGGCTCTGCATGTAGCTATTCCTCTTGCTGGGAGCAAGCAAGCACATCAGGAAGAGGAGAGGGTTTCTGAGAGACTGCTTAAGATAACTTTTGCAAGGTGAGTTACTAGGACACCATTACAGCTGATGACTGAATCCTGACACCTGGGGCTCATTGACAATTTTTTTTTGTACAAAAGAAATTTCTGTCAGAAAGTGGATTTTGCTGTGATAGAAATATTCTGTAGGAAAATGCTTCTCTTTCAAGTTGCCAACTACATTTTTTTCATTATGATTCTCCAGTCATTAATCAGTGTCCTTAGCTTTTGTGTCAGCTTAAATGGAATTTAATATTTGCTATTTTAAATATATATGTACATACATGCATATATATCAAATAAGCCTTAAATTACCTTCTTCTTCTGAGAAGTCTAGAACAAGAAAGAAGTCAGGGTTTACATAAAGTTCACACTCTTTTGAGGCAGTGCTAAAATTTGGCTGAAATTATTCTTGGATAGAAGCTAGGACACTGGATTGCCCCAGAGATTTTACCATAATAGAAAGTGCACAGAAAGATATGCATAATATTTGTGCAATAGATTTGGATGTTTTCCTTACAAGGAGAACCATACACAAATGCTGATAGCAGATGGAATGAAGCCACCCTGCACCTATCTGTTATCTATCAAACTCTCTGCTTTGGACCTTTTGGTGTCCAGGGCTCTCTTTTCAAAGGACTGGGCTTAAGCTGACCCTTTCTGTCCTCTATCACATGTCCCAGCAGTCCTGTTCCCCCAGCACTGCCTGCTCACAGAGGATCCTGACACCCCATTTCTTTTCCTCTCCTCCCTTGCATAGAGACCCCCTGTCAGTTTCAAGACCATCAGCTGTCATTATTCCCCAGTGTCTAGCTACACATAAATTGCCACTGTGTTCGGGTAAGAAATAGGGGGAGAAACAAAAATACAGAAAACAATTATAGGCCTGATCCATAAAAATTATGAGTTTTGGATCCAGCCCATATAACTGTTTTTGACTTTGCACATCTGTGAAATCCAACAGTGATCAGTTCCTCCTGGTGGGGGTAAAACATTTCAAAGTTATTTTGAACAGATGTGCCATTATTACCTTAATTATCATGGCCAAGCAGAACATCTATCTCCAAATTGCTCTTGAGCTAATATCCTTTGTTCCAGTTAGGTCTATTAGCAGTATATTTTCTTCACCCTGAGAACTTTTCCCTGTAAGGGCTTTAGGGGAACCCTTTTTAAGGGTATTTCTTCACCCACATTCAAGCTTAAGTCAATCACAGATCTTATACCAATGTAGGTTATTTAAACAGAATGGGCCAAACTGCAAATTCTTTTCTTATAAATTGTTTCAGTGGGGCTGTTGTAGGTGCTCGCAGCGGTGAAAATCTGCAGTTGCCTCTGAAGGATTACCGCTATGCCGTAAAGGGTTCACCACCTTGTGCTGCAGATACCCACAAAGCAATGTAAAGTATAGAGTTGTGATAAAGATGACTGATGTTAGCTTTAGTACAAAATGATGCTGCTGAAATCAGCTGAATCAGGCTAAAGATGGACAGCTTCAGTCTAGATTTGGAATATCTTCCAAAACTGATGGAGAATTCAGACTTTGCTCTTCTGTTTGGCTTTCTATTAAAATGGAAGTCGTTACAGACTTTACCCCAAACGTTGCTCCTCTAGCTGACTCTTCTTGTCTACCATAAGGTTTGTGCAAGAGGTTTTGGTACAAACCAAACAAGATTTTGCATTTAATAGGAAAGATATATAAAGTAAGAGCAATTTGCTTGACTGTACACAGAATAATTTCACAAAAGTGCCATTACAAGGCTCTGACTGAAATTACTCTCAGCTTACACAATTGTAAATGAGAAGGTGATTTTATCAGCTGTGAAAATTGCACACAAAGGATGCATAGATAGAAGCATCTCAACTTTAAATGTGTGATGGCTCCACTATCACTTGGGAAGTGGGTAAACAACAACCACTTTAGTTCTCTTTAAGAAGATCTGTTACCATTGGTTTTGGTCTGATGCCTCTGGAAATAATTAGCAAGCCCTCATAAATGTTGTTTAAAATATGTAAGTGCTGACAAACCTTGAAGTATACAGTAAGGCTTTTTAAAAATGAAAATACATAATGAATGATGATCACCTACAACATGAATTATAGATTCTGTGCAAGTTAGCCTGATACATGATTATGCAGTGCTTAAGGGTCTGCTGCTACATTTACATTTTTACCATGAGCCCTTTTTGGTTTGTATCATCTTGAAATATAGATTAAAATTCTGCAGTTGGATGATTAATTAAGTCTAAAATAACCTGCATACCAGATGTCCATGTACTGAAAATGAATGTAGTGCAGCTTTTACCCCAGATGAATATCCAGCTCTGAATTTCAGTGAGATACTAAGACTTTAGGACTGGAGCTTTTACTCACAAAAAGTAGACTTCCTGGAACATCAGTTCTATAATTTATTTTTCTGGGTGAGAGAACAAATGCAATCATATTTTGATATGAAGTCAATAAGTTTCACAAATAGTTTAGATACAATCTTTCATCTGGAAAAAACATCAAAATGTAGATGGTTTAGTGGAGGACTCAATGAAAGACAGGAGTCTAGACACAAAAATTAACCAACTTCTGCCCAAAGTGTGTGGTACTAAAAAGTCCAACATGAGATTTCAAAGTAATTGACTTTGCATACCAATATTTGGGCTGTCTGACTGCAAAAGTAGGTAAGAACAGCAATAGCTGTATAGTACAGCTGTACAGGAACAGTTCCTATGTACAGGAACAATTTTTTAAACTCTTTCGGAGAAATGAATAAGTGGGTGAATAGCGAAGCAGTGATATGTATTTTCCCAACACCTTATTTGTGCAGAGAAAATCTTTCTTCTGATAAATTATTCAAAACATACTGCTAATCTATTTAAATATGAAAATACATGTACCGTAATCAGAAACCATTGTTTCAGCTGTTTGAATATCTACACTCCAACTCTGGCATTCTCTAAAATGCCTGTACAAAACAGTGAATGAAGATAACCATGCCCAGTGAACCATTCTGGGCAGCAAATCTTTCACAGTTGTGGGGCAGCGTGTCAAAGAAATCTAGATTTTCCTTAAATATAGACAAGCCTATTTAACTATAACTTGCAGAAAGTATTTAAAAATACTACCCTGTTCTGTGAGTCTTTCCAGAATAATTTGAAGCATGAGAATTGGCCCATTCATGTCAAAGGGTTAATGGAAATTCTTCAATCAAGGTTAAAGATTTTCTCTAAACAAATACTTACAGCTTCAGTGTGGCTATTTAGATACTTAGTCTACCTGTCATCACTAAAGATTAAATAAACTCTAGCATTTTGCAATTTTAATTTATGACGTGTTTTCAAGCATCTTTCCATTAGTTTCCTTCTTCAGAGAATCAAATTCAGCCATTGCCAAAAAAATAGCACTAAACTTAGAAGCAATTAAAATGCTTCAATATTTGAACCAGAAACAATGACAGTACTTGTAATTAGTGTTAAAGCATAATAATATGCTTACTCAAGGTAATCCCTAAAATCATCTTATTTATTATGTATATTACAGAATATTAGTCTAAAATTGTCAGAACTTATATTTGACACTGGGATTTCCTCTTTCAGTGAGGAGTTTCTTTGTTTTTGGTTTTGACATATTCAAAAGGATATTAATTATGTGGTAAAGGCTGGTATAACCCACTTCCATCATCTCACTAAGAAAAGAAATGTCAGATTTTATCATCACATTCAAAAACTATTCAAAACTTATGATTTGCTATTTTAACAATATTTCAATTAGATCTTGCAAGCATGTATGCACCTGATTAATCCCATGTTCTGTATTTACATCCACAGAACTACTCAGTTAAATACATGATAAAATCTTTCCAGGTCCAGAACTTTAATAGTATGTCCTGGACTATGTTTTACCCTTGTTTAGACAAGTATTTGAGTGAATGGGAGGTACTGCAAGTTCTGGAAACATTAAAAAGGACAATATCTAAAAGATACTAATTTACAACTTTTCTGGGGGAAAAAAAAAGAGATAACTGACAGAATATGAAGAAAGATGTCCTGGCCTCCTTAAATTAAATAGGACATTTTTTTTTGACTCCAACTGTCAAGATTTCACCAATGCTGCACAGGTGTTGGTAGAATCTCTCTTTATGTATGATATCAAGTAAAGTAATGCTACTGTCATTGCAGTGTCAAACAAAAACTTAAGAACACCTATGCAACCTGAGGCATGATGACGCAGTCTTAAATTTCTTGCTTACGCTTTTTTTTTTCCAGACCAATGCCTTATAAGAATATGACTACAATGTACTTGTACCAATTAAATATAAAGTGGAAAAACCCTAGTTGTAGGACCCTCCCTCACGTGAGGAAGACGTGAGAATGACCTGGATGAAGGGACAAAGTGCACCCTCAGCAAATCTGCTGATGATACAAAACTGGGAGGAGTGGCTGGTACACCAGAGGGCTGTGCTGCCATTCAGAGAGACCTGGACAGGCTGGAGAGGTGGGCGGAGAGGAACCTCATGAAGTTCAATGAAGGCAAGTGCAGGGTCCTGCACCTGGGGAGGAACAACCCCAGGCACCAGTACAGGTTGGGGGTTGACCTGCTGGAAAGCAGCTCTGCCGAGAAGGACCTGGGAGTGCTGGTGGACACCAAGTTAAGCATGAGGCAGCAATGTGCCCTTGTGGCCAAGAAGGCCAATGGTATCGTGGGGTGCATCAGGAAGAGTGTTGCCAGCAGGTCGAGGGAAGTGATTCTCCCCCTCTACTCAGCCCTGGTGAGGCCACATCTGGAGTACTGCGTCCAGTTCTGGGCTCCCCAGTACAAGAGGGATGTGGCACTACTGGAGCAAGTCCAGCGAAGGGCTACAAAGATGATTAGGGGACTGGAGCATCTCTCTTATGAGGAAAGAGTGAGAGAGCTGGGCCTGTTTAGCCTAGAGAAGAGAAGGCTGAGAGGGGATCTTATCAACGTGTACAAGTATCTGAAGGGAGGGTGTCGAGAGGATGGGACCAGACTCTTTTCAGTGGTGCCGAGCGACAGGATGCGAGGCAATGGGCACAAACTGAAACACAGACAATTCCATCTGAAGATGAGGAAAAACTTTTTCACTGTGAGAGTGACAGAGCACTGGCACAGGTTGCCCAGAGAGGTGGTGGAGTCTCCTTCTCTGGAGATATTCAAAACACGCCTGGATGCAATCCTGTGCAATGTGCTCTAGGTGACCCTGCTTGAGCAGGGGGGTGGGACTGGATGATCTCCAGAGGTCCCTTCCAACCTCAACCATTCTGTGATTCTGTGATTCTGTGAACATATGTGATGAATGAGACAGGGGATTCCAGCCTGAGTAAGGATAATATTCAGATTAAGGCAGTTGAATACTGCCTTGGAGAAGCATCTTCCTCTGCCACAGTATGTGCTGGAAGAGATGTCATTTACACTGAATGTTTCGAAAGTGGACAGTAGCTTTGTGTCTCCATTTACAGGTGTTTAAAATTGTACCTTGGGGCTGGATTTACAGAAAGGCTTACTACTCCTCGCTGCTTCTGAAATCAGCAGGGAATGTGCTTTCAGCATATAAGGTGCTTCATTGTATGAAAAACCAGGCTGTGGTCATTCACAAATAAACGGCAACTTTTGACCTCACAGTCAGTGAAAAATAAATAATTAAAACTTGTGAAGTGCTGAGAAACTACAACGGTAGTCATGATTTAAAAAAAAAGAAAAAAGCAAAGGCCACAAGGAAGCAATTGTGCTTCTGAGCAGTTTGAGCCCCATGCAGTACGTGACTGCAAGCTACTCACTGAACTGGGGCAAGCGCAGCTCCTCCGCCAGGCTATCCATGTGTCCAGAACAAGCTAAGCTGTCCACAGCAATTTAAACTTGGTATAGAATTATCAGTCCAAATGGTTGAATATCAGCAAAGCCTGAGACAAGTAAAAAATTGGTCTTACTGTAGAGAATAATTAGCATTAGTTGTCAGTCATTTCCTTGCTGACAGAAAATGTAAAAAGACAAAAATAAATAAATATGTGAATGAATTTACCTAAGTAAAAAGTTCTGGAGCTGTACTAATACAGAAATTTTTTAAAATTAGATTGGACCAAATTTATTTCCATTCAATCAAATGGCAAAACTCTGGTTTCATCCATGAAGAGCCAAGTCCTATAACTTTCAAGCTTTATTTTGGATAATTCACAGAAAAAAAAGATGATGTTGATCAGACCAATGGTACTTGTGCCATTTTAATCAAAGGCCAGTAATTATTACACTGTACTATACTATAGGATAAGAAACACCCAGTAATTTATTTAAGTGTATTCTAAGTTATTCATAAGTTATATAAATATCAATTACAAGATAATAGATAAATTATATAGATAAATAATAATAATAGATAAATAATAAGATAAATATCAATTATAAGATAAGAAATACATAGTAATTATAAGATAATATGTTCTCCATGACTTCTATCTAACCCTACCTATATGACTGTTTGATTTTGTCTAAACCTACCTCATTTCTCTTCTGTTTCTTTTTATCTTCTTTTGTTATTTTGCAACTACATTCTGGGTTGTAAATATTCCTGGACAGAAACCATATCTTACTGTTTTGAACAATACCTACGCAACTTGTAGGTGAATGTGTTCATGTTCTACTGCAAATCCACACTTACTTCAGTACGAAAGGTTATAATTAGAGAAATAATAATAGGAAGACAGATTGCAGATCCCTTACTCATAGTGTTGAGCTGTTGCTCATGTGAGCTGTTACAAAAATCAGTCACCAACTGGATGACTCGTATGGAAAACTGAGCGGTTAGGACTCCAGGCTTGTTCATCATCACTATGCAATGCTGTGCATTTGTGTAAATTGTTCTAATTCAGAGGCCTTTTCAGTGCAAATGTTTCTTTGTATAGACTCTGCTGCAGTAATAGATTCACTTCCTAACAGGAACACATCAGCAGGAGACAGTGCAACAGCTTGTGTGAGGGGAAGTATACAGTAACTAATTAATTCTAATGTTTTTCTAAAGTTTAATCATCTAGGTCATGAACATCCAAATATTTGAGTGTAAATTTCAGCATTCCCAAGGGATCTGCAAATACGTGCCAAATAGTAATGTGGTTTAGTCCTTCCAAGTTACACATGTCCTCTCCATTAAGTGGTACTGACACCCTTCTCCAAGCCATTCTCCTAAAACTGGAGGATTGCCCATCAAACTCTATTTCTGAGCTTTGGGCATTAGCTGTGTCCTTTGACCAACATGAAACTATACGCTGCTTCCTTGGTCCTATATGGCAGGTAGCCCAAGGAAACAGATTCCCATCCAATGGACCCATTCCAGTGCAAGGGAAATACATGGTGGATGCCTAGATAAAGAAGAAATGAGCAAATTGCCAGTCTTACATGGAAATAGGCATGGACCTGGACTTGGCACACCTGAGGTCCATGCATTAGCATTTCTGGCTTCAGCTTTACGATATTTTAAAATAATTTTTATTTTACCACAGCTCTGAGTAAGACTTGAGAATAGGTAGTCATTTGCTTCTATGCTGGTGTGATTATTTCTCTTCCCAAACTCTCATTTCTCAACCCACAGAGCCTCATCCACATCTATCTGTATAGCACTCATTTACCTTTACAACTCCTGTTAATATGACTCTTCCTTTGAGTTCTACTTTTCCATTCTCAGATGAATTGATACCCATCCACTTGTCTTCATTTGAATCTCACTGATATGGACAGTCTCCTTCTGGATGAAGAAATCTTTTCTCCCCCTTAGTCCTCCTCTCCAGCTCCCTTTCTAGTTAAATCTTTGATATTTTTTGCAGTTCTTATTTCCAAAATTTCCTTCTAATTTCAAAAAAGTAGTGTTAATCTCATCCCCATTATCTTACCTGTGCACCTCACATAGCTGTTTTCTGAACACCTGATTAGTGTCATCACCACAGTCTCTCTACTTCAGCTCCCATTTAAAAACTCCTTGTGCCGACTTGCCTACTTCAGTGCGACTTCTGTGGCCTCTGCTACGCCACTGCTGGGAAGGCAGCCATCACGCTGGGTGAGCCGATGTCCACTGCTGCAGCAGGAGCCTGGACCACTGTGCGGTCCGTCAAGGCCAGAGAGGGAGTCACGTGGAGCTCAGAAAGTGTATGCTGCTGACGGAGCTGTTCCCACTTTCCTAAGAAAAGTTGGCACACCAGGTAGAAACATCATGCAGGTTCATTTAGGCTACAAACTGAGCTACAGTACCTTAGAATACATGTACAAGTATTGCCACTTACCCAGGCAGCCTAATGCAAATACACTCTTCCTCCTATCCTGTCTGAGCCTCTGCTGACCCTGATACTTTTAAGTCCACAGTGATAGCCCTTCCTGTCTTGTTCCAAGAGATGTATGGCCAGGCTGCCAGCTATGTCTTCTGTTGTCCCTCTTGGCCATCATCCTTACATCCTTTGCTGGGATTTTACCTGGTCATAAATACTCTTACTCAAATGTTGCTGATGGATCAATATTTTTAAGAGTTTGAAAAGGGCAGGAATGTATTTAAAAAGCAGTTTATTTTCAAACAGAAAATAGCAGAGCTAATTAATTCAAAAGGATGAATGAATCAATCGGCATTAAAAAAAGATGCTGCTCATGTTAGAAACTGATCATCAGTCATTTTATTTTATTTTTCATAATTGTTTGCCTGAAAATAAATGTTTTGTCTATCACAGGCTTTTTGGAAAGAAGCAGTGAGTCAGAGCATGGAGGGATTTTTCAAGAGGAGCTTAATCTGCTGGATGTCTTTTTGGGCCATGATTCATCCTTGCCCACACAGTGCAGAACAAGAGCAACTCATCACTTTGGACTTTCAATTTCTACTACAGCTAACAGGCATCTGAATCTGCTTTACACTTTCTTATAATTCTGAAAATCTCCTTCATCCTCACAGAAATTACACACTTGTAATATCAATACAGTGTAAATGCCCATGTGTGTCTGGATCTAGAAATAGTGAAAAATGGCTGGGGAGGAGAGAACAATGTGAAAATGGTGAATTTTCTTTTCATTTTTGGGTACTGAATTTATTTATTCTTTCCTGATAGTAGTCACTGTAATGGAAAAATTTTTGATTGGGTTTTTTGGATTTTTTTGTCTTCCCCTTTCTTTTTCACTTATACTAATGAGTGCAAGCAGCTCTCATTAGTTCCAAGATATTTTCTCTAAAACGTTCTCTTTTTTCTAGCTTCCATTTTGCTAGCTTTGAACTCTATCCAAAATCAACATTTTGAAATGTCCTTGGTACAGAACCAAATAACTTCAAGATATCCCTTAATCCAATAAGTGTTTCAAGTTTTGCTGAAGATTTGAAAAATGACACTAGGGAATAAACCAGGACACTTCCCTCAGCCCCAGCTCTTGATATCACATGGTCAACCAAATTCAGGAGCAAAAGAAAAATTAAAAAAAGGGAAGGAAAAACACCCCATAGCTGAAAATTCATCAGCCGGCAAATTTCAGGATTTAGGATTTCAAAAAGAAAAAATATTGAAAAAGATCTTGAACAACTTGATTCCTGCTCAGAGAACTTGCTTCTGGCTCTGTCTTCCAGGGATCTCAAACACCACCACAACGGGCTGAAAATCACGTGGGCCTGGTCAGCTACACATGCGAAACCTCACAACATGTTCCAAATCTGACCAGCATGAAAAGAAAACAGTAAGAAATGTCTTCCCCTAAAAAACCCACAAACACCCTAGGAGAAAACTTCAAACTACTGGAAATTCTTTTTCAGATGAGCCCTTTTTGAATATATCTCACAGTTAATTAAACTGATTTTACAGTCAGTTTACACTGATTTAACAGTGGGCTGACACCGAAAAGGGCAGTACCTATTATTCTTACTGCTTGCCTTGCGTTGGCCTTGGAGTCGTCTGGCAGCTAGGAGAGAAGTCTGATCACTGCATATCCAACTGAAAACCACGTCACTATGGCAGTTTGCAGTTACACTCGTTTAAGACAGTCGTGAAACTTCTGGTGACATTTGGAAAACAGGTAAAGTGTTAGCGATACAGAGAATAAAATTGCACTCTAAATGGGTCCTTACCTAATGCAACTGAAAATCAGGGAAAAGACTCCATTGATTCCCAATGAATAAGCAGGACAACAGGGAATGAGACAGTCAAATTTAGAAGCTCAGAAGATGGGCAAGTATCTGGGAACAAGTCTAGAAAAAAGAACAGAAGATAATTATCTCATACAAGAAAATGAAATGTAAGGCAACACTTATTATATTTTTCAAAAGTTACATTTCCAGTAATCTAAAAAGTAGGTGCCCTGGAAGGTGAACAAACGCAACTCAGCAGATTGCCAGAAGGCCATCAAATATCTGAACACACACACCCCAACTCAGACTGGTGATGACCTAGAAATCTCACCCTTTGCTGGTTGTTAGACAACCCAGAATTTGTTAAATGAACTTCTGTTGTCCCGTTTCATTTCCCAATAGAAACAAATTTACAGAACTGCTATCCCAATCGTCAAAAGTTACAGTCCTCTAAATGCAGCAAGGCCCACGTAAATGAACTGATGAGCCCAAGATGGCCTGTTTTGGACTGGTGACAAGTTTTGCACTCACACTGGTTGTCTTCCAGTTAAAGACAAACTTGGTCTCTCAAGCCACTTTTCAAAAGCAGAATTATTTCTGAGAAACACATTGTATTGAGGGCATAGTCCAAATGAGCACCTGAGTTGCAACAGGACCTTGATCAGGATTTACAGCCATGGAACAGAGATAGAGTCTAATCCATAATCTCTGTCGCTGCTCAGATGTTGGCACAATATGCTGTTTAGGAAGCAAAATCAGATTATGCTCTGGAGGTGGAACGTACGGAGATAGAACCATTTCCCATCAGAGACCAGACTGGAAAGCACCCAGTGTACATGGGGACTTAGAACTGTGTGGAAGAAATGCCAGTTTCTTTACTCCTCTTTTTTTAAAGTCACCTACAATTTTATTTTGTTTAATAAAAAACTCTGGTCCTTACCAATATCTGTTAACAAAAGACAAAAAACATACTGATTTATTTAAAACCAGAAAAAAATCCATCTCTGGGAACACTGAGAATTTTAATTCAAAAACCTTTTGACAAATAAGTTCTAAGAGTGGCCAAATGTATTCAACATTGGCCTGCGCTTGGTGGCTTATTTGAAAATCAATGTAATTTACAATGAGCTGTGATTGCAAGAAATCTATAAGGTCCTGGTTGGATATCTTGGACAGAATGATTCATGTCCAACAGCCTATTCTTCACTGTAGAGGACTGTCCTTCCAAAACAACCTAGAGGCACACCACTACTGTAGAGTAGGGAAACTTTATCGGCCTTGCTTTACACACATCTGTGCCACCAATTTCCAGTGTTGTAAAATGTGACATTCATAAACACTAATTTCATTTTCAGTAACAGAAGAAAAGCAGAGCATCAGTGGATAGCTTCCTCCTGGCTTTCTGGCCATGCAATTTCTTTTTGCAAGTTTTTGGAGGAAGCTGTTTCCTAAAAAGAGAAAGCCCTTATGTTCCCAAGGATGGGGACAAGATCAAATGTGACATGCCTATGGAAGTGGTCTAGTATTTTCTTGTTATGCATGGCTAGCAGTGCAACTCTTACCACTGAACACAATGCTGGTGTGCTGTGCTCAGCAGTGCCAGTTTTGTATGGTTAAGATATGCCTTGCTGATCTCTAAAGTTTAATTCCCAGTAGTTACTGATTTCTAAAGCTTAATTTCAGTAGTATATAAATATATCCCTGTGGCCAGCGATATATTTAGCTAGAACATATATAGTTAAGCTAATACACTTTGTAGAGCATATACATTATTAAACTCTTTTTTTGTTATGTTTAGGTGAATGTATATCAGGAATTTTTTGTTTTATTTTAAATACCCTGATCTGCCCTTTATTTTATTTTTTTTGTATCAGAGATATGAGAATGAGTAGTGACTACACAGTAGGCCCCTTTACCCCTAAAACAGTAATATAGTAAGTTCTATTAGTTAATATAAAAAAAGGGGGTTAATGAACAATTTAGTTGGATTCACTGAAAAACAGGAATGGGTTATGTGTCTTGAAATCTGTTTAGTACTCTTCATCAGCCAGAACACATGCATGCAGGCTACATTGCCCATGCACAGCAAGAACACTAAGAACAGGTAACTAATGATCTGCAGCACAGAGGCCTGCAGTGCAGAAAAAAAGGAGACAGCAGCTAGCAGTGCTCTGTTGCAGTGATTGGAAAGAAACAAAGAGCTAAGATTTTGTGTGAAACATGTCCTGTTCTTGAGCTTTCTCAAGCAGGCATACAGAAGGTAGTGAAAGGAGTCCTTTTGAGCTCTACATAAAAGGTGGCAATCACATCAGCAGACAACACTTGCAGCTGATTCAACTCATTCATCAGCCCTTGTCTGGGCTTAGACCCAACCCTCATTGAAGCCAAGGGGAGTATTTCCTTTGCCTTCTGTGTTGAAATGGATTGAGTCTTTCTCTCTCTTTTGAGTCCTCTGGGAACGTAAAGAGCTCTCCTTTAGTGAAGGCTGAAAATGCTCTTTCCTCAAGCAGAAGAAATACTAAAGCAATTGCATGTCAGACATCTCAAAGTGGTCTGGCAGAGCTACTATTACCTTTCTGCAGCATGCCGGACCTGGAGGGAAGGCCACGATAAAATGGGAAGTGTTTATCCTCCCCGAATAGACAGCACGATCTATTACACTTTGACTAAAGTGAAACAATTCTGTCTTGGCTAGCTGTGTCAGAATAGTGAGGCAGAGCCCTGGAGGGCTCCCAAGAGGAGAAAGTGAGGGTGTATATTTTTTTAAACCAGTAGCATCCATTTAAGAAGAATATTAGTGAAACTGGTTTTTGAACAAATCCAGGAAGCAGTAGTTTCTCTTGCATGAAATTTCACATGCACATGACCCAGAAAACAATTTTTTTTTCCTCTGGAGCACGATAAAAGTTCCTCACTATCATAGAGTACTCGCAAAACCCCTTTCACCACACAGCGCAGCTGCTGCCTGATCTTACACAAACCCGTGTTTTGGGCAATGGCTTCTCTCAGCCATCTTGTTACCAAAATGCATGAGGGAGCTGGTACTCTCCCCACTGACCCCAGCCCCATGCAGCAATATAAGAAAAAGCCGCTAAGACTTCCGCAATTGTGGAGATCTCTGACGTTTTTTATATCTGCAAAGTTAACATCCTCTGCAGAGTCTCAGTCTTCTGTATTTTTTGGTATGTGGAAGTACTTTCTCTCACTGACAAATTAAATGTGTTAGATAAAATTACTCTTCTTCTGAAACAAAGCTTATTTCCACCACCCCCTGCAGCAGCATTAAAGCTATCACAGAGCATTTGTGAAGGTATCTGTTCTTGTTCAAAGGCTTTCACGTGCACCGGTGTATCACCTAGGTATAATCAACATGCCAGCAGAGACTTGCAGAAAGTACCCTTTCCACTAACCTTTTAAATGTGACAGTAACATTGTGCAAATTGAAATCCGTCACTTTAAATTGCTGCAAGATTGGTTCTAACCAAGACAAAAGTTTTTTTCTGTACTCTTGGGCTCCACTTTCTTCCAACAATGTTCCCTTTGAGATCCCCTATGGAAAATTAGCTATAGTTACAACTACATCGACCTTATACTGAAGGTGGTGATAGCTTGTGAAAGCAACAGCTTCATTTCTTCAGAAAATAAGTATTTCTCTACCCAAAAGGATTTGATACATTGTTGTACTTTTCAAATGGGCAGTGACTAAATCTCGGAAACTTGTTTGTTGCTATTTGAATGAGACCCAAGCTGTTTTGGGGTGATAATGTGTAAATCCTCTGACGCAGATGCTATGTATATATGTGTTTAGTTGAACTTTACCATCTGTACTTACACTATTTTATTTGGGATATGTTGTTCAGAAAGTCATTATTTTAATCTCTATCAGGATATTGAGCAGTACAGTGGTATAGTGAGCTGATTAATATCTTGTTGAAATTTGTGGATTGGTACAACTACTTCCAAGTTTGGTAAAGCTTAACAATTAACCTTCATCTATACAGTCAGAATGCTGATATAATAATGGTCTTGTGTTGAACACTCACAACACAAGCTATTATCATTACCTCAGAAAAATACATTCAGAAGCAGGATGAAAGCCTACACTGGTTTCTGTTTTACCAATGGGGTGCGTGCAAGAAATGAAGTAAAAACACCAGAAGAGAGACAAAAGCAAACAGCCAAGAGAATATCAAGGAACATGGTCCTTAGAAAAGTTTAGTGAGCAAGGTGGGGCAGACTATGGAAAGCTAGCAAAGAGACATATTCCTATTTGAATCCTTCTCCGTTTGGGAAAAAAAGGGCATCCATATATAAACGTGACTGAAAAGAAGAACTCTGGGAAACCACATATTAGTTCACTGTAACCACAAACAAGATCATTTCTCTTTGATGGATAAATAATCTCGGTTGCTAATGGCCTGAGACACACTCTCATGTGATACTGAGTTGCTCTACACAGTCCCTATGTATAAATAACCAAATCCATCAAAACTGTAATGTGGACTTGTCCACTTTACCCATTAATGAATGAGGTCTCAAGGAACAAATATGGGGAGAGAAAAGTGTCCGCTCAAACTTGGTTTCACAACCTCACTGCTCACAGCAGTGTGTGTCCTGCAGTGATGTGCATTGCCACCCAGTATCCGGAATGTTTCCCACAAAAGACTCAGACTCAACAAATGGTCTCAACCTAATGAAATATTTAAGCCCATGATCAATTTTAAGCATGTTCCTTAAGCACTTCACTAGTTGAGGATAGACCTAACATGGTGCTAGGTATTTTTGTGGATCAAGCTAGGATGGCTGACTGTTCTTTTGTATCTATAAGTCACTTTGATCCCAGAACCACTGTGTGTTTCAGCTTTTTCTGAATACAAAGAAGGAGAGGACTCCTCTTCTCTAACCATTTCCGGGAAAGTGATTAAAAATTGGATCTTGCACTATGATACTTATTCAGTTTTCTACTGTGGTAGAAGGAATTTACTGAACGTGAAAAATTAAACAGTCACTCAAACTTTTCACATGTCTGATCCTATTCTACATTCATGACTTAGCTCTGTGCAGAGAGCAGAAGTCTTGTTTCAAGGAGGGTGTGGAGATTTCTAAAATGTTCTGAGACAGAAATGGAAGTCCACCATTCTGAAATTCTCCCAAAAGATATGTCTGAATATCCTCTGTATTCAGATGACCAGAAATGTTTTGATGAAGTTGGGTTTTTTTATTTTACTTTTAAAAAAATATAAAATCGCATCTTACATAACAACATCAAGGAAAATAAAAAATTTTACAAGTTTTTTCTAAACTGTCCAAATACCCTTTTTTGACTTATCCAAATTATGCCCTGAGATTTTTTTTTCAAAATAATATTCTATTAAGTATGATAGACTAAGCAGATTTTGATAGAAACAATTATTGGCCAGCTCTATTTCTGTGAATAATCACACAAACTTATGACAGGATTAAAAGTAAGCATATTAAATGCCTTTGAATTGGTAACAATAAAATAAATGCCAGAACAACCTTTCATTTGATCTAATAATATCAAATCTACCACATTTGTCTTAAGTCAGACAGCAGGAGCTATTTTAAAGAACTTCATTTAGCAACTGCGCTCCAAGGTAGTGGGTGAACCTTTGTTTTGTAGGCATTGCTCAGCTGTCATATTTGACAGAGACACTCTCATGCAGTAAGATCACTGGAATGGCAAATTTCCAAGCATTTTCTCACCAGTTGAGGGCAGTCATATTCCTTAATGAAAAGCAAGCAGCTGTCACCTTGGGAGAAAACCAGATTGGCTGCCCACACACATAGCCAGAGGTATCCTGCTTGGCCTGAGCTTTGTGTGTAGTGGAGAAAAAGAAAAATCAGAAACAAGGAAAGGGAAGAGAATATTTCATGAGCATAATTTATTTGTGGTTTTTGTCTTGCATAGCCTGTCCTATTTGAACATCAATTGCTATCATTTTGGAGGAAGCGGGTGCACTGGGATAATATACATATTTATGTGAAAAACAGACATGGAAATACAGTCATCTTTGTCCTGATGCAGTGAAAGACTGTAACATCTGCATATCAATAGACACAAATTTGATGCAGTTCTCAGTAGTGTTATTTCGGAGAAACTCAAGGAGGGGAGCTTGCAACTCTCTTTCCTGTGGCACTGGCTTGCTTTCTTCCTATTTGCAATCCAGGGGCCAAATACAGCAGAGCAGATAAGGATGGTGCAGAGCGTACTCACCTGGGACAGAAAGCCTCCCTGCGCTCTGAATGAGGGAGGAGAAACTCACCTTTGCCTCCAATGGAGAAGGCCGCTACTTTATTACTCATGGTAGATCCATGGGAATTAGGCAGCTGCTGCAGTCTGATGGCTGTGATAGCCTCTCTGGAGACAGCAACAAGGATCCCTGTGGGATGGGAGGAAGGAGAGCATGTGAGTTAGCTGCTTACTGCAAACTGGATGTGATGACCCGTGAGATCTCATCCAGCTCTGTGACCTCTGCAATTGCTTGAGCTTGTCACTCCTGAAGAAAATGCACCACTAATGACTACCCTTGCCCTCACCTTCATCTCAACGAATTTGGCATTATTATCAAAAGAAACCCAGTATTCAAGAGTTATACATCCTGCACTTTTCCAAACATCAGGTCTTGGTTACTATCAGAGACAACAAGGGCTGGACAGCTCATGGTAGTTCTTTCTTCCTTCAGGTTCCTTCAGCCAAACTGCAAGAGAAAAATGTACACCAGGAAACTGATATCAGGCTGATTAAGGTACTATGGGTTTGCATAATACAGTAAAACACTTTCTTCCATGGCTGCTAGTAAAATAACTACTATGAGTACACAGAAAAGAAAACAGGTACTATAGGTACTACAATGCTCAGAGCATTAGAAATATTTTTATGTGGTAGTAAATAGACAGCTCAATAGAACTGACAATTTTTGTCATCAATCTTACTCTTCACTGGTAGGAATAGTTTTAAAAGTTTACCAGGCCAAAAATTAAGCTTTTACAAAAATATCAGGCCCATTTAGTCATTCAGATGTTCAAAGGATTTTTCCCCCTAAGTCTTATTAATTTCCTTCAGTCTCCCAGATTTCAGGAAAATATCTGATGCAAGCCCAATGTATGTATGAGAATGAGAGAAATTCATCCTGCAAATCAGAGGGGTTACTGCAATTTATAATGGGAATAATAACTATTTATTCACTATTTAGTCACAGGTAACTGTGTTTCATCTAATAGAGTAGGTTTTAAAAGGCATCAATACACCTTTCACAGAATAATGATTATTCATGTTAATAAAATCACAAAACAAAACAGTTGAAAAAGAGAGTTCACAGCAGAGTCAACAATATGATTCTTTCGCATTTTTACATTTCAGTCCAATTTAAAGAAATTCTACCTAAATTCCTTTCAAAACCTGAACCAAAACCTGAATGGCATAAGAGTTGCTTGTAAATGGGCAAGCTGGTACCTTGATGCAAAAAAAAAAAAGTTAAGAAATATTGTTTTGTGTCAGTTTACTTGCACAACTTGTTTCTCAGTGGGATAACTGAACAGGCATCTCTTCTTTTTTCCTGTGTACATGTCTGTATTCCTCAGGATATTTCACCGTGTACCCATATGGGTTTCTTGGGGTTTTTTTGTTTTTTTTTTTTAAGTCTCACAGTAACCAGTTTTCTGTGAAATAGCTTTTCCCTAAGACATTGTATCCATAAAGACATCTATCAGCCAGAGGCACTATGTACCAATATCAAGAGTAAGCAAACATTAGCCTCAATATATTTCATTTCCAAAGTTAAATATGATTGCATGATGACATTTTAACTGTTCAGATAAATCAGATACTTTTTTTAAACTTCTCTGTTATTTGACAGGAAACACATAACAGACTTCCTATTTGATTTTCAAAGTACAGCATTGCATGGCAGCTCCACATTACATATCTTGTTGAGCGTAGCATCTAAAAATACTTATGTTTAAAAGACAGTTCTTCTTATAAACAATGCATTCTGTCTTGCTTGATTTTATTACTGAAAAGGGTAATTCTGGTAAATCTTTTGCTACATTTGAGCTTTAAAAAATTAGATTCACATAGTTAACTATTGTATTACCATTTCCACAGGCTCTAAATTTTTATGGAAACTGTTATAAATTTGTTTTTTAGCTTTTAATATATTTACCACATCTCTTAGGGTGCAGAGGGAACCTGACCTTTTGTGTTCATTTCAAAGCAGATCAGAGAAGCAAAAAGACAGACACAAATCCCTTGTAATCTTGCACAAAGACTCCTTCTTTTATCTTGCTGATCTAGAAGTAAAATGTCTTTGTCTGAAATACCCATTTTCTCCTTCCATATGAGACAATACCATATAAATTTGTGTTGTAATAAGTTGATGTGTTTATAGTAATAGACAAGACTTTTTTCTGGCTATCAGAGCCTGAGCTCCAGCTACCAGAAATGCTACATCTCAGGGAGGAGTTTGATGGAGATTTGACCTGTTATTGCTACTTCTGTTGGAGACATAACACACTGTCTGCAGCCTTATAATCACCTTTACAGAAACTAAATGCTACAAGAAAAAAACTCACTTCAGGTGAGGAATAAGCAATGAGAGCAAATCCTATCTGAGCAGTAGAACTCCTAGTACCTTGCAAGCGTTCCTAGTGATAAAGAACAAAGAAGCAACTTCAGGGAAACATGCTTCTTAAACTGTAGTTTTTAATTATAAAGGGCATTATAGACTTTTCCATAATACGTTGGAAGGTCTCTAATATGCACTGTTCTCCTGTGTAAAGATTTGAACATCTTTCTGACATAATTTGTACACATTAGTGTACATTAGTGCATATCAGTAGTAGTGTGGAGGGTACAAGTAAACTCATCTTCTCCTGTGGAGGCTGTCTCAACTGCTACAGTTTCAATTACAGTTTCAATACTGAATTATTTTGGGCTCAACTGTTGTAGGTTCCTCAACTACAGCACATCAGGAGGTATCGTGACTCAGAGGCATTTCTTACTGTCCAATTCCTACTTTACTTTCTTGTACCTCAAGAGATGATGATCTGTCTTAGCAGTAAGTCAGGATAGTTTGGGTGCTAGCTTCACTGTACTGACTTGGCAGGAAGAAAGGGGACTGGATGCAAGAGTTAACTTGCAGCTATCAGAGGTCTGAAATCCATTGATACCCTGCTTTGCTTTTCCAGGAAGGAAAAGGATATGTCCAGATACTGCTGCAGACACAAGCGTGGAGTGAAAAGATTCAAGGAGAAGACTTCTTTGCTATTTGTCCCTTGCATTAGTACACACTTCATGATATGACCAAGCCCTTTAGTCATGATCATGTCATCTGAGTAGCAGATGTGAATAGAACCATCAATAACTCCAGACAACACAATCCCCTTTCCTCAGGTTGAGAAAACTGTTTTCCACGTTCTTACTCTGCACTTCAGGGTGATTCTGCAATTTCACAGCCTGGAGCCAAAGTCCGACTGCTCAATCGAGACGCTTTCAGCAACTTGTTACTATGAGAAGCAGGCTGGATTTGCTGATGGTTTCATCATGTCACAGTAAATATTTCACTACTGCTTTTCTTTTCCCCTTCTGCCTGATAACCCTCAGGCCTCATCTGGCCAGTGCAAGGTACTAGTTTTTGCAGTGCCAGCTGAAATATGACCGCAGTGCCACATGGGTTATAATAAAATGCATCCGGGTTATAATAAAATGCATCTTTTTTTGCCTGACATAGCCTAATGGAAAAGCAAATTAGACCCCTGCCTTCTGTCAGCTCCTGCAGTGTTAACCTTATCTCTCCCCCTCTGTCTGGATTTTCTTCAGATGTTTTCAGGTATCTAAAATTCAATTAAATGGCCAGGGAAATGCAAAGACTTGGTGAAGAGGGGTGGGAGCTCTGGTTTCCAAGCAAGACTGGAAGTCTTTTGGCAATCTATAACAATATAGCTGTGTACCATTTTTACTGCAACTTCATGCTTCAGTTTCCTCTATATTTAAGTCACAAAAAGTCATTAAATCCCTCTGCAGACTAGTTGCTGAATACACACAGGGGCTGTGCTTGTTACTATGGGGTTAGTCAGTTAAAGGAGTCCAATTCAGCATCTGGAAGCAGAAAGTGTTATCCAGTATTTTTTGTGTAAGATCTGAGAAACTCCTACAACACATATTTACTGTAATCCCTGCTCTTTCTAACTTCACCCTTAAACTTAGCAACTATACCTCCAAAGGATCGCTTCAGGTGAAGTAATGCATTTGACCATGACAGAGAACAAAAAACAAGGAATTCCAGACTGGGAATTACAGCTAAAATATCAGTAACTCTCATTGACCACATCAGCAAATACAGCAGGGGCTTTCTAAATTTTCCTTAACTTGAGAGCTTTGTCATTCATCCAAAACCAAAGAACCAGGATATGCACTTTAGCAGGGATATATATGTTTTTCAATCAGTTCAGATTTCTTCTGCCATGTGTAATATACTGACAGCATTTCACACGTCACCAGAGAGCAATGTGGGAGAATGGAGTTCATAATACACAGGTAGAACTTCCTTCCTTTCTCTTTTGAAAGAAAAGGTTGAAATTCAGCTGAGCGCAGAAGAAACAGAAAGCCATGGAGAGAAGTGACGTGCACTTCCCATGTTCACACTTGGGGACAGACCCCAGGCAACTGCTAGAGAGTGGAGCCTGGGAATCCTCCCGAAAGAAGAACTTTCCAGTGACCTTTCAAAAGCAACATGCTACTTTCCAGAAATCTATTTTTATATATGCATTTTGTTCACTTCAGTACTTCCACACTGAACTCAACATACTAGTGGGCAAGAAGCTGCAGAAGAATAGAGATTTATCTTTTAAATCCCCACAGGGCTATGTTGTCTGTCTCCATACTAGCCTGCAAGGCAGGCCCATGTGCATTACTGAGCCCTTGTTTTTTCCTCAGAACACACCCATGCTGGCAGCAGCAAGATATAAGCCTCTTTATAGTCTCCCATTAACAGTTTGATTCTGTCAAAAATCTGCAGGCGTGCAAAAGTCCTCAATAACACCTTTGACAAAAGCCATCAGGTCCTGACAGCCAGTGTGTCTCCCTCAGTTCTCCCACACAGCTGTATACACAGAGCAGAAGAGAGAGAAAAATAAAATATCTCCAAGAATCGCTTGTCCACCACTCTTTGCAACTGGACAAATAGCCCTTTTACACACAGCCTTTTACATATTACCTCCTCCTAGTCAAGCTTACAGAACAATGCTGGAGAAAAATGAAATATTGAAGGGCTAATCCTTTATTTAAAAAGCCACCAGATATGAATGGCTGCCTCTGACAATTTATTACCAATTCCGAGAAGACTGAGAAAATAAATGTTTCATATCTCTTTGCAATTGACAGATGAAAGGAGTAAAACACTCGCCAGCTCTGGAGAGCCACAGCTTTTCACTTTCTGAAAAAAATTGACAAAATATCAGAAATTCAGGTTTTTCCTTGCTTAAAGATCACTGCTGATACTTTCTCAAGAGAGCTTTTATCTATTTTTTTTTTATGTTACACCCACAACAAGGCATTAGGATCTTTGATTTAATTGTTAAATGAAAAGGTCAGTATAATTACAGCTTTGCAATCTCAGGTCAAGAGACAATATTCAGAAGGCATAGAAGACGTCAATTTTTTCTCTGCTTGCTCCAGCTTCTCCAAATTTCTTGGCCCTTGGACTACTCCTTAGATGGCTTTCCAGGACTATTGGCTAAGTGGTGGCAACTTTTATATATGTATTTCTCACCACTATCAGATGCTTTTCCTCATCGTAATTGCTCTTCCCCTCTCTCTCCTCCTTTATTCAAACAAAACCATTAGTCATGCTTTGAGAAACAATAAAATGTCGTACTTTCAATTTGGAGGACAATGTTCTAGCTGAACCTGTGAACAGGCATAAAAGACCCCCAAAGGAGTAAATTACAATCCTGAAAGACGGTACGAGGAACTGCCTCTGCTGTATCCAAGACCAGACCTGTAACTGTACTCTTCACATTAGAATCAGACTAAGAGAAATAATTACATGGTAGGAGGTATTTGGAGAGATTATTGCTGAGTGCCTGCTCTGTAAAGCAGATCTACACACTTCCTCACTGCAGATGGGCATCTGAACAAGGGTTGAGAAAAGCCATAATGTCAGCGTCAATCAATTACCCTCATTGCATGTGCTCCGAGTGGCTCAGCACACAACGGACAAGGCAGCGGGTCCCCTCACAACACCTACAGACCAGATTTGAATACAAAAGAATGTGCTGCTTTACGTATGATCTGCTGCATTGTCACTTCTCAGGAATACCAGATGCAGGACTCTCAAGAGAGGCAGAGACAAGTTATTAACTGTGACACACTGGATGGCATTTTGCAAAAATTATTTGAATATCATATACACAGTTAAGATCATGTGGCTGCTTCCATTTCCTCTACTTACCTGTCTAAATTCACACATAAAAGAAGACAGCTTCTTAAAAATCTATTATCTCTGTAGCTATAGGTTTTAATTTAATATAACTATTGGCTTTTACGATGTCCTTGATATGTATCACTTTACACAAAATCAAGTGTCATGATCCTGCCTTCTGGCTTATGGCTTCCCTTTACAGTAAGGAGAAATAACAGCCTTGTTCTGTTTTTACACTACTTCCTTGTTCTGAGCCTCACCCAGTGTTCAAAAGCTCATTCAAACCAGCTCAGATCTCAATGTCACTCTTTGACAGTAGTACTGATTTTCATATACAGGGAAGCTAGCTTGTATGGGCCCACAGATACCACTTTTCTGCCTCCACTCTCCTTTTGCTGTCTCAGAAATAATGTGGTCTGGGTTTGAAAGGAGAGAAAACACACAGGTCTCTGTTAAGGAGAGTCCATTCATTGAGTACTGCCCCCTTGAGAAGGAGAACACCAAGAAGATTGGCATAAAGAGGTTGGTAAAGTCCCTCAGATAATGGGAAAATTATCAGCCTTTTCCTCAACCCCAGGGGCTTTTCAAGAAAGGAGTAAGCTTTCGGACCTCTAAATGAGAACTGAGCTAACTTCAAGGCTAGGAAGACCAGCCAGCCATCACAGCCAGACTGTCATCGACAGTAGTCTTCACCATCCCCTCAACAGCTTGAAAATCTCATGGGTAGGTTACATTTTGGGTAGAAATCAGTAAGTGTTTGTCAAAGCAAATGAGCAATAAGGGGTTGTGGTCCCCAGTAAAGATGGTGAAAAATAGGATTGGATCTCTTCTTGAAAAGGCATGACTCTCTTCACTCCCTGAAACCAGAGAAGTGATGTCTCTGCTACAGGCATTTTCATGAGGCATGAAGATGGTAGCCATAACTCTCCAAATGGAAGCGGTTACATTAGGCAGATTGACCTGTACTGGATGAGTTATACATCAGATAGTCCCTAGATGTCCTACTAAACAAGGCTGCAATCTAATTAAATCACTTCCCTGCTATCTTGTCTTTCCTCTGGTGGTATCCAGGACAACACACAGTCATTACAATAGTCACCACGGAGTTGGTAGATGCTGCAGCATGTGAACTCTGTTACTGATCTGTTTTCCTCCTCTCCTGGTTCTGAAGGCTGTGGTCTGACAGGAAAGCTTGCAGAGGAAACCTACTTAATTAAATGGAAGTTGTTGCTTTGGAACAATGACAATTTATTTAGTTCTTTCTACTTATAACTGAAAGGAGGTACAGTAGCCAAGAGAAAATATAGGACATAGAATTCTTTCATATAATTCAGCTGAAGGTTTTAGATCATGACTAGAGTATTTATGCACTCAATCTCCGTATGAGTTTGTACAGGTAACTACAAACAGACTGATTCTAGTCAAGTTATGCCTAACTCAAATTCTCACTGTAATTGAACTAAGGTGAAATGTGTTGGACTGGTAGTGCTGGAGTAAGAAGATCAAAGTTAGCAACACCCTCTTTGTACGCACATATGTATTACAGTTCCAGCACAGACTTCTCACTATTCTGATCAAGCCCCCAAAGTTAGCTGCCTTAAAAAGATTTGCAATGTTACTTAGTTGTCTTTAAAATATTTGCAGAATCAACTATTCTCTGAGTCTATCACCAGTTCGCCCAATCTGCTAGATGCTTCTTTCAGTCCTCAACATCAGTATCTGAACTCAGTCTGTTCAGACATTGAATATTACTAGCAGGTTTGTAATTCCAAAATTCATTTCCAATGAACACTTGCTCAGATTTTTGTGTGGATCACCAACAGTCAAACCCAGGGGCTCAAACTGTGATAGAAAAATAAATACATAAAGTGTCATGAAAGCTGCCAAATGAAAATTCAATTTTAAGTGAGTATTGGCAGAAATATAGCCTTCATCATTTTAAAGAGATACTGTGAAACCTGTTTTTGTCATAAAAGCTTCCAATACCACTAAAATGAAACTCACAGCCAAGCCACTTTAATTTATCCAACCAATGATATATGACATTCTACACAAATATCAACCAAAGGCAAAAAACAGAACAAGTTCCAAATAAATTTTAAAAGTCCCCATTTTATTCAAATGCAAGAAAAGAGTCAGAGACCCCAGGTAAAAAGGCTGCTCAGAACTTTACTGACACTACTGAAATTAGGTGGAAAGAATTCATATCCTCCGGAGATAGAGAAAGGTATCAGACTCAAAACAAGTTCGTTTATTAATCTTTCCAAATATTAATTTTATAGAGCCCTATTGGTTTCATGTAATTAAAATATGTAGAAATAGGTCAATAGATATGGGAAAGTGCTTGCTAAAAATGTGAAAATGATGCAAAAATATCTCTGTTTTTCTCCACAAACCTAGGTGTATTATGGTGTATTACCTATAATTTGTGTCCTCAGCCTGATCAGTGTATGACAGAGCTTAAGTTGCCCAAAGACATTGATAACCTTCCCTCATCAGCATTTTCAGTGTCAGTAAAGCAATGCAAAGAAACTAGAAAGGGAATGCAAGTAAGGAGGAGGTCTCACAGACCTGGAAAATTTATTATGCTTTCTTCTTCAACACTATAAGCCATATCCAATCAAATGTTTATTTTCAGAAAACAAACTTTGATTTGCATTGCTTCCTCTTTAACTCTGTTACAACAGATGAATCTGTGGCTGTTCAGTTTTCAAGAGGAAGTGCCAAAATTTGAATTTCAAGTTCATCCCCTTGAACAACGTGTGGGTGAAGTAAACCTCCTGTTTCTAGTTTTGTCAATAGCTTCTTGAGAACTAGAGTGTGACTGTGTATAGTGCCAGCTTACCAGGAATAAAATCTCAGTATGAGCTTACAAGAGCAGCAGGAAACAGGCATAAATATCTAAATGCTTATCTGTTCGATCCTGTGTATTTACATTTAAGACATGAAGGACAGAACAAGTATAAAATAAAGGTGGGGTGGGAGGAAAAGGAAGGGATGAGAGCTGCATTCTATATTAAAAATCCCATGAATTGTTTTATTTTGAGTTACTGATAACCCCAATACATAGAATCTTGAGTGTACATAAATCACTATTGAATCAGATCTGATAGCAGGGTAATTTAGTCCTTAGGCACATGTCTATACATGTGAAAAGAAATAAAATTGTATTAACAAAGACTTTGACTGCAGAAGCAGACACAGGAGGTCCCATGCCACCAAATAATAAAATATCATTCAAATCCTTATGGTAGTCTATCATTTTCAAACTCAAAAGGGATTTGACTTTACAGGACAACTCCTGATGAATTAATCACTGGACTGATGCCAAAAGATGCACTGGAGGCAATGGTAATAACTGGCTGGTGTTGATTGTGGTAAGTAGGATAATCTCAAAACAGTTTGTCACACATACACAAGCACAGTTCATCAGGAAGGTTAATTTTGTCAAAGCTCAAGAACATTAATAAAAATTAGTGGGAGGAATGTGAAAAGAAATTGGGAGTTCTTAATGTACAAATTTTATTAGAGACTGTTAAGAAGCCACAATTCAGTGGATGAATAAAGGCAGCAATTACCAGTGATGAAAAATGATAGAAATTGAAAAAGGAGAAACAGATATGAGTGTAAATTAGAATTTATAAAATATGGAAAAATTATTAAAATTCTAAGGATATGAGGGAAAAATACACAGCTGGCAAGACAAATGATGTTAAGAGTATATATGGAAATATATCTTCCAAACTTCTATATACATGCATAAGACACATGACTTCCTAGCAACAGAATACACCCATTATTTGACAAAGATGGTAAAATGTTCAGTGATGCCTAAAAGGTAACACTGTTTAAAAATATTTCTAATCCATACTTGGGAAACAGCAGGTTTCCCATTGGTTACCTAGCTATGATCTAGAATCTCTGCTTAGCAAACCTACCTAACAGAAATATTTGCAAAACATAAATAATGGCAAGTAGGGTGACCTTAACTGCATTTAAGCTCTACCAATTCAAAAGAAAAATGTTTCCATCAAATGAAAAGTTCTATGCCAAAGAAGAGAAACAGAGGCTCTGATTACAGAAGGGGGACCCACCGCTGAAAGCTGTGGCTGAAACAAGTAACAGGCTACATAACAGGTGAATGAGGTGGCCAAATGATCCAGCTGGAAACACCAAAAATAATCAGTTTTGCAAGCACAAAACATATAATTTATCAAAAAAGTTGCTTCCCATTTGAACTTGCAGAAGTGGAGAAATGCAACTGCCTCAGTATTTTCACGGCCAGTCTCTCATGGGAGGGCAGCAAAAGTTCTTCTGCTTCCCCAATACCAGAGGTCACAGTGACCACATAACTCCCAAGCCACCCTGGGATAAAAAGTACTGGGGTTTTTAAGATGTTTTAATTGAGTATCAGGGAAATGGATGTGGTTTCTCCCTCCACACAGAACTGGCAAGACTAATGCTTAGTCCTGTTATGGTATTCATTCTTATTTAAGAGGCAATGAAAAACTGACAAGAAGAGACCCTCCAAGAAAGGACTTAACAATAGAAGAAGGCTGTATCATGAATGGTTTAAAAAGCCTGAGCTACTTAGACTTAATAAAAGATGACAGAAAGATAACTTGATTACAGGGTATGAAGTTCTTCCACAAGGAGAAGAGGTCAGGTATTAAAAGGCTATATCAGTCCTCCTCCCTGCCAAAAAAGAGGCAGGGAGGGGGAAGGGAAAGATGATCAAATTTGTCTTTTTTGTTTTTTCAGTCAAACAAGCTATTGTGCTGAGTACAGGGATAACTGAGTGGAAGGTATTTGCTTGTGTTACAAGGGAAATCAGGTGATAAGATCTAATAATTTCTTTGATTCCTATACTTGAGCTTGAATTCAGTTATGCACAACTATTTTGACATTGCGACGTCAGTACAAAATATCAGTGCTATTATATGAACTGATGCTTTTGTTACAGAAATATTTATGCCTAACGAATCCTCTTTTATGCAGGCCTTACCTCTCTTACTGCTAGATGGAAGCACAGTACATACCTAACTCCTCTCTACTTGTTTGTTTACCCCTATTACTAGTCAAAGCACCCCATTATGCACTATATCAGGCCAGCCTGATATATCAGGCCAGCCCTCAGGAACCCCAGATCCTGGAGGCAAGAGAGAAAGTCTGGAGGAAGGAAGACTTTCCCTTGGTGGAGGAGGAGTGGGTTAGAGATCATTTAAGCAAACTTGACACCCACAAATCCATGGGCCCTGATGGGATGCACCCACGAGTGCTGAGGGAGCTGGCGGACATTATTGCTAAGCCACTCTCCATCATCTTTGAAAGGTCATGGAGAACAGGAGAGGTGCCCGAGGACTGGAAGAAAGCCAATGTCACCCCAGTCTTCAAAAAGGGCAAGAAGGAGGACCCAGGGAACTACAGGCCAGTCAGCCTCACCTCCATCCCTGGAAAGGTGATGGAGCAGCTCATCCTGGAAGCCATCTCCACGCATGTGGAGGAAAAGAAGGTGATCAGGAGTAGTCAGCATGGCTTCACCAAGGGGAAATCATGCCTAACCAATCTGATAGCCTTCTATGATGGAATGACTGGCTGGGTAGATGAGGGGAGAGCAGTGGATGTTGTCTACCTAGACTTCAGCAAGGCTTTTGACACTGTCTCCCATAGCATCCTCATAGACAAGCTCAGGAAGTGTGGGTTAGATGAGTGGACAGTGAGGTGGATTGAGAACTGGCTGAATGGCAGAGCTCAGAGAGTTGTGATCAGTGGCACAGAGTCTAGTTGGAGGCCTGTAGCTAGCGGTGTCCCCCAGGGGTCAGTCCTGGGTCCAGTCTTGTTCAACTTCTTCATCAATGACCTGGATGAAGGCACAGAGTGCACCCTCAGCAAGTTTGCTGACAATACAAAACTGGGAGGAGTGGCTGATACGCCAGAGGGCTGTGCTGCCATTCAGAGAGACTTGGACAGGCTGGAGAGGTGGGCAGAGAGGAACCTCATGAAGTTCAATGAAGGCAAGTGCAGGGTCCTGCACCTAGGGAGGAATAACCCCATGCACCAGTACAGGTTGGGGGCTGACCTGCTGGAAAGCAGCTCTGCCGAGAAGGACCTGGGAGTGCTGGTGGACACAAAGTTAAGCATGAGGCAGCAATGTGCCCTTGTGGCCAAGAAGGCCAGTGGTATCCTGGGGTGCATCAGGAAGAGTGTTGCCAGCAGGTGGAGGGAGGTGATTCTCCCCCTCTACTCAGCCCTGGTGAGGCCACATCTGGAGTACTGCGTCCAGTTCTGGGCTCCCCAGTACAAGAGGGATGTGGCACTACTGGAGCAAGTCCAGCGAAGGGCTACAAAGATGATTAGGGGACTGGAGCATCTCTCTTATGAGGAAAGAGTGAGAGAGCTGGGCCTGTTTAGCCTAGAGAAGAGAAGGCTGAGAGGAGATCTTATCAACGTGTACAAGTATCTGAAGGGAGGGTGTTGAGAGGATGGGACCAGACTCTTTTCAGTGGTGACGAGCGACAGGACGCGAGGCAATGGGCACAAACTGAAACACAGACACTTCCATCTTAACATGAGGAAAAACTTTTTCACTGTGAGGGTGACAGAGCACTGGCACAGGTTGCCCAGAGAGGTGGTGGAGTCTCCTTCTCTGGAGATATTCAAAACGCGCCTGGATGCAATCCTGTGCAATGTGCTCTAGGTGACCCTGCTTGAGCAGGGGGGTGGGACTAGATGATCTCCAGAGGTCCCTTCCAACCTCAGCGATTCTGTGATTCTGTGATTCTGTGAAATTGAACTGTGCATTAACTTCATTCTTTTCATAGGTCTAACAGGTGTAGTTACACCAGGCTCTCTCTTTCTCACTGTACACTTCAACATGTCAGTCTTTTTTGTTTTGCCTCACAACCTTCCTCACCCCTTTAGAACATCACTTTTACACTTATTCTTCCATTACAGATGGAGATGGCTTCCAAGGCACCACTCTCATCTTTAATATAAAAGTCACATCCTAGAAGCATCAGTCAATATTGGCCTTTTCAAGAGCACCCAAATCTGCTGCTGTCGAACACATGGGATTCTCACAGTCAGCTCTTCTGTCCTTATCACCCACTCATTCCAGCCCAGTGACCTTTTCGGCACAATAAAATCTGCCAACATAGTGAAGACATGGTAAAAGTATGCAAATGCCAGCTGCTATTAAATGTGCCCATTGTCTGTTGAAAGACAAGTTATTGCTTTCTCTCCGTCACAAGAAATCTCTTAGATCCTTCTGCAAATAAAGACAACTCGAGGTTATATTGATTTACATTCCTTAATTCAAACAAGCCTTGGGAATATATTTAAAGTCAGTATGACTTCTTTAGAAGCAAGCAGAAAATGTGTGAAGTGAGTACATACTTTGTAGATCATATGGATATCATATTCACTTCAAAATATTAAGGCAATGTCTTCCAAAGGGAACTAGGAGAGCTAGGCATCCTACTCATGGTGATTTCTGATGACAGCTGGACAGCTGCTCCCCTTTAGGTCTCTTTGAAAATCTTAAAGTCCTAACAAAGATGCAATCAAAGTTTCCTAATGTGAATTTATGGTTTATTTTGTTCTTACCATACAGCTGACATGAAAGACTCTCTTAGAAAGAGAACAACTGGCAACTTTTCATGCATCTGAAACTTGATCTCAGTTGTATTACAGAGTAGTTTTGGACAGCACTTTAACAAGAGGAGGGGCAGAATTAAACAAGAGATTAATAGCCATTAATGCCCAGACAATCTGACTGGAGCAACATATTTTGCTATCATTTAGGTCAAGAAGTAATAGTAGCTTTAGCTCCAGGTTCTCTCTCTCACCTTTTATTATATGATTTATTAATTAATTAGGGTAAACAAAAATGTGGAGAAATATTTAGATATTTCCAGTGTAAACTGGAATAAATGTCTGCAAATATTGCCAACTGATTCTGAAGCAGGCTTTAGAATTTCCTCTTTAGCCACATACCAAAACCAAAATCTGAAGAAGTTTCCAAAGTTTGCATAAAGAGAAGCCACCAAGAGTGAACACAGTGATAAATTAAAAAAAAAAAAGCTTCACTGTTTCCTACAGAAAGCTGTAAGACTATTGTAAAAAGAAGTCTTAAACCCAAAGATTAATGCATAAAATTCAACTTTGAGAACATCTAAACAATATATTCCTCTCTTTGTTGTGTAGCAACAAAGACAAAAAATTTTTGGCTAAGCTGCGTGACCTAACAGAAATGTAGACTTTGACTTATACATGAGGCTAACTTTAATGAAGTAATTTACAACTAGTAAATTTTTCCTGATACATATGTAGTCACAACTCAGTCCTGAGACCTACGTGAACTACAGTTCTTGTGATAATGTAACCCCTCATATATCCAGTAAGATCTATTCTGAGTATAGAGAACTGTGTGAAGAACCACAGAGGTAAATGAGAAAAGGGATGTTTTATTTTTTCACATTTCCTTCTCTTTAGGCAGTGTTAACGCACTCTAAAAGGGGATGTGACCTTTTCTGAGAGAGTGAAAGCCTCCACAAGGAAATATTTAGAGAATGAAAGCTAGAACTGGTTAATGAATACCAAGAGAGGACAGGAGAAAACCTTAGACATTTATCTTCTTGTAAAAATCCATTTACTTTATTTTATTACCTTCATTGTGTCAATAGAAAGGAGTGACAATGCTCAGTTCCAAAAAATGGCCCAATTTTCTGCTTTTTTTTCCAGTCATTGCCTCTATTGGTATTTATTATCCATGCTGCATACAATTTCCCTATGGACACCTAATCTTTATTTAGTACCCCAACACACAAAAAGAAAAGAAAATATGTACAAAATGATACTACTTTGTATTCTATGCTAAACTTTTAAAGGTAGCTGGGCACCTAAAGAGGCAGGCACATGCTTGGCAGGATTTTCAAAAGACATGTGAATCCAATGGGAAGTAGAACTGAAAATTTTGCTAGAACCAGTAAACAATAAAACGTTCTTTGAGTTTGGTGTAGTTGGGTTTACATACTCGGAGAACAGCAAGGTCCTTTTCTGTGATAGGGAAATAAAGATAACCCAAAGACTGAACTCTCTAGGAAACTACATCTGGAATTATTGCTGTGTCAATTCAAAAACAAGCTTTAGATGTTCCCTTTTAACCAGGGATGCATGTTTAGTTTTTGTTTAACTTTTTTAAAGAGCTATATGAGAGCAGAAATATCTTTTCATCTTATCTTTTCTGCCATGTCTAGTCATTTCATTTCTAACCGATCTTTTCTTTGGGATCCCTAAGGTAACACAGCTATGCACACAAATCTACAAATAATAATAATAATAATAATATCAGTAAACTCAAGCAGCCTTCTCTGCTGCTCATTACATTTCATAACTAGGTCCTCAAAGTTGTATCTAATGTTAATGGGAATCACAATTGCTCAACTTTTTCCTGATTGTAAAAATAATGTCATGCTCTAATTAGAGCTGTATATTTTAATGAAATTGTTATTTCCTGATTTTGCATAATAATAAAAGATAAGGTAACAATGCCATACCACCACCCAATGGCATCTTTGCTCAGTTAAGCATAATGGTAGCAAATTTAGATGAACGCTATAACAAAATAATCTATGGTAAGTTGAATTTTTTAGTTGAAAACACTAAAATACCAGCCTGTATTTGTTTCAGAATGTATTTCCTCCCATTAGCTTTAGATCTGACCAAATCTTTGAGTTATATGAGACTGTTTCTCTAATAAAGTGATTATAACAATAAATTCTAATCATAATGTACATAGCAAATACAGAAGGCAATTAATGTTAGAATGATACCCATCTCTTGAAAAACCCTAGAGGACCAAAAGCAGTAAAAGGAACCTTTAATTTTATGCTCATGCACACTGTATGTTTTTCATATTAAAATTCAAATTCATTCTTCTTTTTACAGTAAAGAAGACTGTTTAAACATTGTACTTAGGAGCAATGGTAGAAATGCTCCTGCCAAAAGGACATTTAGCAATGAAAATGCAAACCTGAAATGAGTTGCTGGCCTCTTCAGAGACTATCATGGCAGTATAGTGAAAAATCAAAATCTTCAATATAGGTGAAGCTGATTTTGACCCCCAAATATTTTGTCGTAATAAAGGATCTTTGTAAACTTTTCTTTGACAGTTTCTCGTACTGCTGCTATCTGCAGTAGTCTGGTATTTAGCAGAAGGATTAGCATCAGGCTCAGAAGTGCCTTTTCTTTGTCCCCTGAGTTCTATTCAGATTTGGCAGATATATAAAGTTAAAAATTGGTACTTTCTATGGAGGAAAAGGCATAAGGAGATCATGAAAACAGTTTGCCGATAAATTCCTTTCCAGAAATTTTTAGATAAAAATACAAAACATTTAAAATTCTGTGACCAATTTCATAGCTGATTATGTAACACATATATGTCTTTCATTCACATTTTAAAGTGAATTATCTTCAGTAGCACTCAAATTTCTTCTAAGCTCACTTTTCTAAATATTTTCAGTACCAGAAATATTTGGCAAAACAGTGAATACTGCAGAACATTTAATTGATAAGTTTATTTGAAATATTGCACTAGAAACTTAATTTTGAAAGTAACGTTCCTCTTGAGGGACAAAAATGGTATTTTCTGTTCACTGAAAAACACAGTTGTGAGGACTTGCAGTAATGTTTCACTCTCACTGCTCTCAAACTGAGAACTTTATCAGCAGGAATCCAGTAACCATGGTCTAACTGCAAAACTGGGGAACAGAGACAAAATGTGTAGAAAAAGATCACAAATTAGCATCTGAATCATAAATAGAATTCAGAGCAGCTAAGTCTGATCAGGTATTCTCTCAGCTCATGACCTCTTAACAGCTTGCTAGTTAGCAAAGCAGAAACAGAGAGCAGCATCTATATCAGTTCATATGGTGAATAATGGATTGCAGTATTGCTGTTCAAGCACTGTTGCAAAGAAGATGCCACATTCATTGGCTATATAGCTTCTGAAATTGTCCAAACAGTTCTGCTTACTGGCCCAATTCTTATCACAGTTTAGCTCAATAAAGGATATGAAAAATCAGCCCACTTGGGAGTTCTAAACTGCTCTTTAAATAGCGAACCAACAAAATGTTGTTTAGTACAGATGTATCTTAAACTGTGATGAAATCAATTAAGAAATTCTACAAGTGTCATTTGTATTCAGATTGTCTTGGAATAGAATGAATTTTCCTATTTATTTATTTTTCAACTAGAAAGATGTGGTCTACAGAAAAGCCAAATCCTAATCAGAGGGCCAGAGAAGAAACCGCAGACCCATATGTTTAAGTGATGTTTCCATGGATAAAACTGTCTTGATTTGCAGTTGGCAAATTCACCTTCAGTAAGTGGCAAAACAAACACATTTTACCTTCTTAAAACTCTGAGTATGAGGATATAGACTTTGCCTCCCTATGAAGTGAAGCCAAGGACTATGACTGGAGAACTAGGGAGAAATGCTCATAACTTGCATTGCTAATCTGACGTACTGCTGCAACGTGTGTCACAGGAACCTTAATCAGCGTGTGTCACTTCATTGATGTAAGAGACATTTAGGCAAGAATAGTCAACTGCACAAATAAAGAACAGGAAACAAAAGGTTGTGAATGAATTCTAGAGAAAAGGATTTCAGGGATGCTGTGGACCACAAACTGAACATGAGTCAACAATGCCATGCTGTTTCAATAAAAGGCAAATGCTGCATTAGGATCTATTAATAGGAACAGCTCACCCGACATGTGATGCAATCATCCCATCCAGGTCCTGGCTGAAATACTGGCTTCCATTCAGATATCCGTGCAGGTTGGTCTAGAGCCATTTGAGATGCCTGTGACGGAAAGAGCAAGAAGCAATGGGTATGAATTGCAGCAAGGAATATTCAAGTTTGACATTAGGAGAACTTTTTAGCAGTAATTAGAGGGGAAGCCTGGCATACACTGTCAGGGGAAACTCTGAAATCTCCACCACCATGAGTCATCAAAAGCAATAGGGACATTTCTATCAGGGATGGCACAAGCATAGCACATCCTGACCTGGGGCTGGGACAAGGCCAAAATGACCTCTTGAGATCCCTCAGCTTATGATTCTATGCCTCCTAAAAATGAATCACACTAAAAAACTAGAAATGCACTGTATACTGTAGCCATCCTGGATTTGCATTAGACTAACAGAATGTCTCACCACGCCAAGTCCCAGAGTGGATTAAAATTAACACTCTAAACAAGGAAATGTTCTAAGGGAGGCTTTTTTTTCAGAATATTTTTCTATTTCTACTAGAATTACTTCAGTCTTTTTGACATACAGCTGTCAATTTTAGCAAAGGCCTCAGAAATCCAGGAAATTGTGCAGGAAATAACTTTCTGGCATGAAGGAAATGCAGGGATGTATATCAACTGCATCCTGCTTTCACTTCATTCCACACAATTTATACAGTATCAGCCAGTAAGTTCATTTGGATATACAATAGTAAGGATGAAAAAGCTAAGCCCAGGGAAGCCCTGTTAATGAAGGCTTTAGTAATAAAGAAAGATTTACCTGTAAAGTTCCTGTACATTCAATCAGAGATTAAAAAAAAAGCCTTATCCAATACTGAACCTTTCTGTTCAATACTCAGTTTTTTTGGAGGTGAGGTAGCAGTATGATCAATTACATCAAGGGTCACAATGAGGAGCATCGGTGGGAATAAGAACGTATTGCTTTTTGTTATAATCAGGAGGGGGACCTCCAGCAACACACCAATTGTCTGAAATTGTATCTACACTACAGGAGAGGTGTGGACTTCACTCAGATTAAGATTTATCTCCAAACAGGCACATGTTGCTAGGGCATCACCTGGTGGGACAGGGCAGTAATGTGGCGCAGAAGATGGGGAGAAGCCTTGGACTCTGCACGGCACTACAGGTTCTCTCCAGCTTCCCCACTCTGTGCATCAAATGCAGGGAGCTCAGAGACACTTGTGGTAGGCAGTGGAAGCATATAGGGTCCTAGTCCCATGGCAGAGAAGTGGTAGACATTATATTATTTCTGTTCTTCCCCAGTAAATCTGCATCTGAAAGAGTTTTACCTGACCTTACTGTGACTCTAAGAAACTTCCTTGCATTCGCTAGGATTTTAAGTTATCCTTTCCCCTAAAAAAGATTTAAAATCAAAGCAGCTGGCCTGGTGATAACAGTAGCAAGCTGACATTAATAAAGAGCTGATTTGCTGAGACAAGGTTTATTGTTTGATGTGGTAGGTAGTATTTACCAGGTCACTTGAATAAAAGCAATGGTTTCTCCTTATGCTGGCAGGAACTATTGTATGTGTTACACTGAACGATGAATTTCCTTCTGAAGGTTTAGAGATAATTTCTTTACTGTAATTGTCATGCTGCACTGACAATCTGAATGCCATTATCACTGTAATAACTGAAATTAAAAAGTAAAATAGTGTCATTTGAAGCTGAATACAAAGGACTTAGACTTACACGTTGCCTCACTTGAGCTATTCTTTTGTCTACCTGTTGTTCTGTGTATTTGTAGTCTTTTAGTGCAATTTATTCCTATAAGAGCAGTATTTCTTCATTTAAACATTTCCTGATGGATATTATATCACTGCACAAAACTCATTCCTGATATAGTGTTCATGCAATTGATGGACGGTGTTACAACAGGGGATTTGGTTTGGAAAGATGATACTTCTCACCACAAACCTGAACTGGATCCAGCAATTACAGTAAAAGGAATAATCACATTTATTCACAATGGAAAAAAATATCATTAGCATGGGATTTAAAGATATCTGTATCTGAACTGAACCAACAGACAGGAAGTGGGGCAACAGCAAAATGGGCTTCAAAACAACAGAAATGCTCCAAACCAAAATGCTACTGTGTACTCAGACATTGTGATATATCCCTAGACTCAGTGAGGGTGCTCAGGCCATTAGACAAGGTACATGAATTAGTAAACTATTTTCTTTAGATTGGAGCCCTTCAGAAGCAGTTCAGCTCACCTAAATATTTCAATGTTTGAATATTTAAAAGTATTTAATGGGAGTTCAGAGCACATTTTTTAAAATTCTACTTTAATGCTTGGAGTAGTCCAAGCTAATTTAGGCACTTGGAAGTGCTGCTTGTGACACAGCCAAGTCAAGCTAATTTCTGGTTGTTGTCAGGGACAGGCCCATCATCCTCTCCTGCAGCTCCAGGTTGGGCCATGTGCTTCCAGCTCCACCCTAGGACTGGTCTAATTGCATGACACTATGATTACGGTGTTTAACCAGCAGAGAATCAACCTTTTAGAAAAAAGAAAAGAAAAAAAGTGATTACCTTTCTTCTGGTTTAGCTTTCTGAACCAGCTTGCTGTGAGATCAGATGATCACCAATACCAGCAGAAAGAAGAATGTTGAAAATCCCATTGAGAAGAGGTGGGTGAGGGCAAGATCACACTTCTTGGTAGCAGCTAGCTATAAGATGGCTTTAGCTGTACTGTAAAGCCACATACAGAGTTAGACTAGATGATGCAACTGCTTCCCACAGTGTGCAAAAATGGAAGAGTAGGAGAGCTCAGATCCAGTCACAAGTGCTATCACCAGAGAAGGATGATTAATAAAACTCTAGCCAGCTTTTTACCAGTGAAAGGCAATTCTTCCAGTAAAACATTTGTTTAAATATGTGTGGAGGAAGGGAGAGAGCAAGGAGGAGAAGTAAATTTAGCAAGATTGCAGTCTGCATCACTGGCCTGCCATATATGTCAGAAGTAATGGGTACAAGATAGTTACAAGTGCACTCAAGATCAGATATGATAAGAGGAAATAAAAAATTAATTTTCAAATACATTTCACAGTTCATGCACAGTTAGGTGCTACTTACTTTTAAAATTCCCTTCTTTATTCAGGATTCATTTTACTTGATGTAAAATGTGTTGTTTAATACTTATGGGAGTTGACTCTTATAAATAACACAATTAGCAAGTTTTGGCTTTCAGGAGAGGTCTACACTTACTGGAATTTATTCAGTTTAAGCAGGACATACTTTGTACTTTGCATATTCTGCAGGGTAACTATGATGTAGGCACAACTCTGTTGAAATAATTGTTTGCTTCTCCTTACACTACGACTGAATTATACTCATCTCATTTAAATTTATGTTATTGTCTGAGTATAATAGTGCAGTAGCTTAAGAATCCTAGCCTAGCCTAGCATTCTTAGGGCTCAAGCAAATATAGCTTGTAGCCCTGTTTCATGAGCTCTGTTTCTTTCAAGCCATGGTTAGGATGCACACGGGGAAAACACCAGGCTGCCTCACCCTTTGTGCTCTGCTCCCTGATCAGTGCTTTCCTGTACATCTAGTCCGACACACATGAATACAGAAAAGGTAACTGCAAAAGTAGTTCCGATAGACACAGAAGCTAATACTACGTATGACTGTAGTTCAGTTTTTAAACTTGGATCATGCTCCTTCCTAGTGTAAATCACCATAGCTCTACTGAAATGAAAGGATGAACATGTGAATATATTTTCCAGATGCTATCACAAACCCATTCTCAGTCCACTGAAAGACTGAGATTATTACGGTGATCTCCCTTAAAGTTATCTAGACATTGTGCCATGGTGCAAAAGTTAGCTCTCTTTTAGCATTCACTCTTCTCTTCCCTATAGTTGCTTTAGAGCAACACCAGTATTTACCAGCTAGTGATCTGCTCTCCTTGATTATAGACTAAAATCTCTGTTTGCTCCAAGTCAACATGCTGGAGCTGACTACATGCATTGTGAGTTTTGTGAAAACTTGCTTTTAAATTTGCAATTGATCTGCAGTCAGCTCACTGTCTGATTATATTTTCAAAGAGTTTTCTTTGGATCTGATCAGGAGACCCACAGACTGCGAGTAGTACAAGAAATAGAAACATGAAAGGATGTTTTTCAGCAATTTTTTTTACAATGCTATCTGGGTGAAAAAGAACACACAAGTCTATTTTGAATCAGGCTAGAAGTGGCAAGAGGCCAAGACTGATCATCCCTAGATTTTTTTTTTTTTTTTTTTTTGCGAATTGGCAGAGGTTGAGGCCACGATTATGAAAGGGCTGTATCCTTATAGTCCATTTTATTTTCCAAATGTCTTCCCAGTGTATAATATGCTATAGATCACTAATAGTCCCTAATATACATATACTAGCATGCAAAACATAAGGGAAAGATTGCCACCACTGCATGTGTAAGTGGAGGATACAGTTCTGCTCTAGCACTGGGATATCTGAGAGAGGTTCATTTTATTGTGGAGTGAAAGGACACCTATATCATTGACTAATTTTTGTCAACATAAGCCACCAATGCAGAAACCTAAATCTCTCCTTCCAAAGATAAGCCCAGAACAGACTTAATCAATATACTAGCACATATGCTTATATGCTACTGGTTGCAACAGTCCCAAAGAGAAGGCAGCTTCAAAGAAAAGCCAAGGTTATTGTAAATGCATGTGATTGTGGGTGCTTTGGCTGTGAGGGTGTGGAACTGAGGCGTGAAAGGGTTTCAGAGAAATGCTGAGGATCTGCCCACAAAAAGCCAGCTTTGTTAGAGCCATCCATCTAAAACTGGAAATAAGAGCTAGAGATCCTTGATGATAGTCACTTCAAGCGATTTAGGGTAGAGAGCATGTATTTTTGTTTAAAGTCTTTTGATTTTTTAAAAATTTTTCTATAGGCAGACAAAAAGATTAGTTAATGTTTCTGAAGACTTGCTGCTTGCTTGAATTAGAGAGAAAACAGGGTAAGAAACCTTTATCAGGAGGGACAGCTTATAGCGTCAGGAGGCAAATCATACTTTGAACATCATATTGACAAAGATTTAAAAATACATATCATCCATTCTTTGACTTGCTCCTGCACTTTGTGCACAAATAAGTAGATGTGTTCATCTGTCAAGGGGTTGTTGTTGACAGTGTTGTTGCATTAGCACAGAGGGATATCCTGCCCTAAAAAAGATGTTAGTTCAAAGTAGAGTTCACCAGTTAGCCTCAGTGAGTAGCTAGAAGCATCTCCCCATATGTTGACAAGCATAATGTACCCCTGGCCTGAGACTGAATAGGACAGAATGAGCTGGTCCCCAAATCAGCTCAGCAAAGCCCTTGGCATTGCTCCCAGCTGTGCTCTCAGGGCTTCTTTTGCAGCTACACTAGAGTGGCCTTTGGAAACAAACAAAGAGCGCATGCTCTTGGGTCCCGTTTGAGCTCTTCCCCACTCTTTGTCCAGGTAAACAGGGAGAAAAACTGCATAACACTGCAGAAAATCATAATGAAAAGGATGGATGAAAATCCTTACCTTTCAGATCCACTGCCTCAGCAAATCCATAGAACTCACTTGAAAATGAACAAATATCTTTTTAATTCAAAAGAACAACTGAAGGAGATACTGTAACAGAGGAAAGCCTGCAGTGCTATGTAAGCCATATATGCCTCTAAACTTCTAAACCTAAAAACAGTATAAAACTAAATCAGTTAATCATTTTACCACAAGACAGCAAAATCCCACATATCTGGCTGAACTCAGAAGGTTTCAAGATGAACTCGTAGAGAAAAACAGCACAAAATAACCTTCCAATTTTTTTTCATTAGTTTAGGCTTACTGGAGTATTTTATTTACATTTTATAACATTTTATTTTATTTACATTTTATTTACATTGCTTTAAACTGTTTTGCAGCACTTCCAGCTCGATATATATCTAACAAGTCTGTTTTGTGGAGGACCTCTGTTAATGCAGCTGTGTTCTTACTTGGCTTTTCATTATGTTTATTATGGTACTGACTAATCCAATTAAAAACTGAGCACATCATCTACTTGTGCACCTCTTATTTCTATGATTATAGCACTAATAATTCTAGGCAATTCTTATACTGTTATATAGGTGATAGGGATACAACAGGTCAGTGTTTTGATTTTATGCTAGAGTCTATGGGACTTAAACACCTCAAGTCTAAAGAAATTTAAAACAACCAGACTCTGTTTGCCATTTTTTAAATGCCACATCATAATTATGTTAATTAAAAGGTATGTTAGTTGAAAAGTCATTCCTTCAATTTTGATGCCAGAACACAGAATTTCAGAGAATTCTACGAAGAAATTAGCAATTAAATTTTCTGTACATGCTCTGGGCTCACAATTTTTCCTCTCCTTTTACTCCATGGAGATTTTAAAGGTTATAGAAGGTTTATAATATGTATTTCCATTTTCAATTAAAATAAAAAAAGAGAGAGAGAAAGCAAAAGAGAAACTTTCCAGGTGTTTTATAGGAAACACATGAGCATCCTAATACAGAAAACTGTCTGAACCCAGCAGTGTTTATCTCATGCCTAAAGGGCAGACAGCAGAGAATTCACGGCAGGTACAGAGAGTGTAAATCTTCGGCGAAATGCACCTTATAGGTCCCTTGATGCATCATTAAGATGATGGGCCAAATCTAACCACACTGACAGATTACATCTTCTCCCCCAAGGCAAAAACATATAACCTTTGCAAGGATTCCAAATTCATATTTTGGGATTCAAAAAAACCCAATTCTGATCATAAAAACAATTTAAACATCACTTCACAGTCTCTTAAAGTAGGGGTGAAAAAGGGGGAAAGAGTGTTATCTCTGACCAATTTTGCTGGTTTGTGGATACCAGTATGGGTGTGGTTAAAACACTGAATGTAGCTACTACATAAAAAGATATTTAAAAATATATATTACATCCCTGTGTCTCAGGAAAGTATTCTTACTCTCTTCATGGCCAAAAAGTAGGCCAACATCTTGCTTCTCCACTGCTGTCAGACACCCTTTCCATCTCTTTCATCTCCAACACAGCAATGAGTGAAGTACTGTCTGGAAATCACCATCAGGATAGGGCAAATGAGGATCCAGACATATTAAACCTAGCTGGTGATTATTAGTAGATGTTATCGCAAAACTTCAAAGGATAAGGCTCTCAAATCTCTTCCTTAGATTCCTTCAAACTTCTTTAAGATTAACATATCATTAAGTAACTACAGGATCTGCCAAGTTTTCTTCATTGGTCTGTGATCCCATTGTTCTAGAGCTTCATTCTTTGCTTTTCTACAGCTTGCATCTGGATATCTCAACTTCCATTAAAAATATATATATATATATCACATACCTGGTTCTCATGGTTGCAAAGAGAAAATATTGAAGCAAGACTTGAACTGAATGGATGCAACAGTGTCTCCCTAGCCTGCAGAAGATGGCAAAAGAATAACCCAGAGAAGTGATCTGATTTTTCCACTGGCTGCTGGATCCCTAGAGCTGAAAGCTACTTCCAAAGAAGAGGGGAGCACCAACAAAGAGTTGTACATGCTATACGGCAAGCTGGGCCTACCTGTTCCTACCTCAGCACAGGTTTGAGCTGTCTTTGGAGGCAACATGTAGAACATTCTGCCCAATAATTTCGGCCTGTGCCTAGTATGTTTATGATTTTTACCTTAAAGGGTGAAGAAATAGGCAAAAAACATGTTTCCCTTCTACACCCCTTTTCCCCACTGCTACTTCTATTCAGAAATAATCTAGAATTTCTCCATTAGCCATCAGGGCTTTCAACTGGCAAAGCACCCTGGTAGAGCAGTCCATTTAAAATCTCTAATCTGGATGTTATCTTATTCTGTGCAACCTTTATCTAAGTAGAATTTATATACTCACTCTTCCTTTGAATTTCTATTGGGACCAGAGTCTACGTATAGCACTAATTCACTTAACAATCTGAATTATTAAAACAAACAAACAAACAAACAACACTCAGAGCTTTTTACAAGCTGATTTTGCTTTCTTTGTAATGATTTGAACTGACTGCTGATTTCTTTCTAATATGTCATATATTTGATTGTTTGCATAAAGAAGCAATAAAATGATCAGAGTGGGAAAAAGCCCCCAAGAAATCACAAGTCTATGATGTTCACAACAGGAATCAATCAACTACCTGGAAAAAAAGATTCACTTTCACTGAGTAACAAAAACTTCTTGCCACATTTTCCTGAAATTTAGAGATCCATTATTTGCCTGGTTGGGTCATTTTTCAAATCAGTTTAGCTGGCAAATACATTTGTAGATCTTTCTGGAAAAAAAAAAAGCATATCTATTATAGACAGAAACAAACATGAAAAGACAGAAAGACAGAAAAAGCTTTTGAGAAGTGTGACCATAAATATTCCAGCTGGAAGCCAGGGGTACTGAGCATATTACATCTGGCCATAGCTTTGAGTGCTGAGCACTGAAAATATGAACTTGAACCATTTTGGAGCTCTGATTTTAATGGAAAGGTGCCTACAACCTTGTTTGAAAATAGCCTATGCTGTATGACCTTCATGACTCATCTTTCCTCCCCTCTATCCACACCTGAAGCGTTTGGCAGAAAGAGGAAGGATAGGAAAAATTGTTCAAATGAGTAGGTAGAGGATTTGTGATAGGTTAACTTCAATAGCTGGGTTTCATATACAGATTTTATCATGTTAAGGGCACCTAAAGCTCTTGGATAAGAAGCTTTTACATGCTGCACACACAGTCCTTTCTTAAGACTTCTATCACCTTTTCAAAAATCCAGGTGCTACCCATAATTTGCACTAAATTCTGAAATCACGCTCTTGCACACAATGCCTCTGCCACTTAGTTTTCAGCACTGGGTACTGTGAAAAAGGTGTTTTTTGAAAAAAAGCAAGAAACTCCACTCTGTTTCTGAGAAACACAGTTGGTAAATGCAAGGATATATTTCCAGAACGTGTTAGAATTTGTCAAAATCCTGAATTTCTCAAATTCTGTTGTGGCACAGTTCTCGTACAAAGCATTTACTTAAAAGATAACAATTCAGGGATTAAAAATAAGGTATCTTTAAATTTAGTAAGAGCCATCACAAAGATGTAATATGGGAACAGAAATCATCAGCTGTAGCTTCAATCTTGCAGGCAAAGTTTAGGTCTTTGTAAGTGAGCTTGCACTCAGGCTTCACATAAGGCTGAACTCCTGCATACGCACCTTCCACTAGAGCTGGAAATCACACCTTTTACCAGTGACAGTGTCCAGACTCCCATTAGCCAGAGTAAGCTAGGACAGTTAGATCATCTTACCATCTTGTTTAAGAATAAGACCCCAAATGAAAAGTTTTGCATCACTATTGTGCACAAAGAATTCTTGAACCCCTGTAAAACAGGGGTCTATATGTGAACATGAATACATAATAATGAAAACTTGGACTGAAAATTTTAATATTCTTTAATATACATTTATAAATGTTTCCCTGTGTTTGGTCTAACAGGAAAAACATGGCTCTTGTGCTGATGCCAGGGTACTTTTTTCCAAACTGAACTTGATCAAATTGTTCTGGGCTTGCTATGTCCTTTTGTCAATTTTGAAAAGAACATTCTACCATCTTAACCTAAAATAAGTTTAGTTTATGTTACAAGAGAGAGGAGAAAAAGAGAAAATAGGAAAATGATGACTAAGGGGACACTGACACTCTGTTTAGCCTGCTAATTTGATCTGTGAAAAAATAAGGTGCAAGTTAGTTGCAAAAAAAAAAAAAAAGAAAAGAAAAGAAAGAAAAAAAGAAAAAAAAAGTTAGGCAGACTCTGTGAAACTGACCTATTTCAAAGACAAATCTTGTCTTCACTTCTGCCACAATGAAATCAGTGCTACTCCACTGCTCAGCCATTGCCCCCAATAGCATCAAGCCCAACTCTAAGGCGGTTCCCTAAATAAGCAGCCCCAAGGGGATAAGGCATTGCCTTTCTACAGGTGAGATAGAAAGGCATTAAAGGAAGGCTCCAGGGAAAAAAAAGATACTCTGATTCATCATGACCACATCTAGTTTAATGATAATTTAAATGACTGCAATATCCAGCAGGATTTCCAAGCACAGCAATAGAATCTCATCATCCTTGTCAATAATGTGTATCTTTGCCAGTGATTTATTTGACTCCATCAAATTGCTTATACCAGTCCTACCTTAGGACTGAAGTAACAATACCTTCACCTGACCACTATCATTTCGTCTACACGCTGTCTCATTCCCCCCATTCACACTGCACAGTACCTGCCTACAGCCCTCCTTGCTGTACTGCTGAGAAACTACAGAGTGATTGTCCACATTTCCTTACAGATGGGCTGCAAAGGATGCTCGTTTAGCACGTTCATATAACTGCTTTTGACCTCATGCCATCCGAACTATCCTTTCATGGGTTTTGATTCTATAGATTCCTGATTACTTTCAGGGGGAAAAAATTTAAAATGTTGTTTTTTGGTTCAAAGCCAAATGCTTTTCATACAAGCCAAAAAGCATCTTGCAGCTTCCTTCACAGCCCTGCCCCTTCCTCCTCCCCTCTTACATCTGCTGCTATAAAAAACAGTCTGTTCTATATTTCTAAAAACTGAAAACTAGACTTCTGAATCACTTCACCTCTTGGTTGCCACTCAGATTATTAATCTTTATATCATAAATAGAGGCTCAGTTGGCTCTAAGCAACTGTTATTTTAGTGTCTGACAGGCACAAGCTTCCTTCTCAGTTTGAGGACTTATTTACACTGCCTGTGTATCCTGGCCCACTACTGAAGCTTTCCCCAGCTCTCATTCAGGCAAAAATCCCACCAATATTTTAAAGGCCCCCTCCAGTGAATCCTTAGTGTCCTCTCTCATGTGTGGTACTCAGTATAATGGAACCTGAATCCAAGCTGCCCCTTGCTTGTGGCATCCTGCTACAGCTCCAGTTAAGTGAAAATTTACCCTGATTGCTGTAAGAAGGAAAGGATGCTGCCAAAGCGTTCTCAACACACGGCCTTTTTTGCAATGCTTTGCATTTCCTTGGTCCAAAATAACCCAGGCCTCCTGGCATACTCCAAACTAGAGGCTTTCCAGGTATCACTGGGACAAAAATTCAACTAGAGGTTCAACTCTCAATTCAACTCTCTCTCCCCTAATCAATGTCCTTCGTTGTCTAACAAGATGACAATGACAGCAGTGGTCAGAGAGGGTGCTTCACTCCCTAACGCCCAAGGCCAACATCAGCTCTGATGGCACAGAGCTGGCCTCGCAGAGCAGTAACCCCCCAGCACCCCACTCTGCTTACCTTGGCAATCACACAGTCCAGCCACAGCTGAAGCCTGGCAGCTGCAGGATCTCCTCTGGCAGCACTAGCTCTTCTGGGCGGTGCCAGCTGAGTAGTACAAATCAGTGATGAGACAGAGAGCATCCATACTGAAGGGAACAGATCGCCCCCATCGAGCTATACCTGAAGAAAAGGTCATACACAGATACGGCAATGTAAAAGGACCATCAGACCTTTCTACCTCAGTCTCTCTGAAGCACTGCTCCTTGCACTTTGTGGCACTGGCTACCAAGTCCAGACTGAGTGCAGGAACGGGCTGACTTCCTCTCTGACAGCCACGAGCCATCCCTTTCCACCAGCAAGCCACCACATGCTCTGGCCACCCCTTACCAGAATGATTTTGCTGACTTGATTTCGACAGGATGACTAAGAAAAAACGTCTGTGTGCAGCTCCAAGGAAGAGGCTGAGCAATGGAGATACTTTGCATTCCTCCACAACCGAAAATGAGTCACAGCCCCTCATATCTAGCCTCAGAGCACTAGCTTCAAAGTCCTTAACTATCCCACAGATAAAAACGTTTGAATGTCATTTTGCACCAGGCACTGGAGCTAATTTTCCTATTCAGTGATTCTGTCATTTTGTAAAATGTGTACAATATGCAACATCATTTATTATAAAAAAACAAAGAGAGCAAGCAGATTAAAAATCTGACAGAGGCGTATTAGCTTTGCTTGGCAAAAGGAAAAACTTCACATGTTTGTGAATCATTCCTGAGATAATCATACTCATTTAAATACCATAAAGAAAACAATTTTCATGTTTGTTCTGGAAAGCATCATAAATATTAATATAAGACAAATAAAATTTGTCCATTTTGGGGAGTAAAGAGCTCTTTTCCTTCAAAAGATTTTATAATGACAGCAAATAGATTTTAAAAAGACTCAAGACACTACTAATCTGAGCCAGATTTGGGTATGAACATTTGTACCACAAGTCTGGTAGATATCACACTCAGTTTTAAAAATAAAGCCCAACTGGTAGCTGTTTGAGTCAGTTTGTACTCACCCTTGCTATGTGAGAAAGGTGTGCAATTTTGGAGACATTTTAGCTCAAGGAATACTTTTAAGAATTCTAAAAGTTTTGAAACTTATTTTGAGAGAAGAAAGAAAGGGAGAAGGTTCATCCTAATTTATATTTAAAAGTGCCTTTTTAACGATAAGGAGGAGTCTGAGTCATATATATGCAATGGATACTGTTTGAATAAAGACAGAACCTTTCAACTGACTGCATTCTCCATCAGCTACCTATGGCATAGCTTAAGCTTAACTCAAAACCACAGTGCTGTTCTCACTTCACCTTTGATGCTCCTCCTTACTAGTTGCTAGTGCACAGGATTGTAGAAAATAATGCTCAGTTCTCAACTCCTCAGAAAAGCTTTATACAAGCTAAAGAAAGTGTCATTTAATTTGTGTTGAAGTTTTCTAACATCAGCAGCAAGTATAACAATATATTTATCTGCTTCACAGATGTACTGAGAGATAAAGTACTTTTTAAAGAATTGACAGAAAATGCTTCTCTATATTTACAACCATCTTTGACAGTGTAGTTGCTGAAGAGACCTATGTAACAGGCCAACAAAAGTAATTCTGGATATCAGGAATTATTTTTATCACTCATCAGAGCAGATTTTTCAGAAAACTGCAGGGAAGGTATGACAGGGAAATGGTCAGAGGTAGTAAAGGCCCTAGTTAGGACGTAAGAGCATCACAGTTGCAAATGACAAAAAAGATTGATGCTTGAGAAATATTTTATACACTTTACACCCCTAAAAATGTCAAATTTGATCTGGGAAGAGTTGGAAACAAAGCTGTGGATGTTTCCCTAGTGAGACCAGAATATAGGTTTCTTCCTGCATCAGCCAGCTTCGATACAAAAAATAAGTGATATATTTTGCTGGTGGGAATCACTACTCCTATTGTTACTGTAGAAAAAACAAAATGAAAGTCACAAGCACTATGGTTAGTTTATTGAGATGGTTGGCAAGAAAAAAAAAATCAAAAAACAAACAACCAAACCCAAACTTTTGTTTCTTTCTTAGCTTATATCTTGTATAATCACTTTCATGCAAAAGAGCTGTAAAAGAAAAATGTCATTCTGGATATCAAAGGATTTTTAAAGCATTCTACTTAGATGTATTCACAGGAAAGGAAGACAGAGGGGACATGGCTGATTTTCTGACACTGGGAATCAAAAGACAAATAGCCAGGTTGTTTGCCAATAAACTTTGATATAAACAAAATCCAAAGCAGGGAGGAAAAACTTTTTCACTGTGAGGGTGACAGAGCACTGGCACAGGTTGCCCAGAGAGGTGGTGGAGTCTCCTTCTCTGGAGATATTCAAAACGCGCCTGGATGCAATCCTGTGCAATGTGCTCTAGGTGACCCTGCTTGAGCAGGGGGGTGGGACTAGATGATCTCCAGAGGTCCCTTCCAACCTCAGCGATTCTGTGATTCTGTGATTCTGTGACTAGAATCAGTCATACAGTTTAAAACGCGCAGGAAGAGACTGAGAGGAAAAGTGTTCTCTCTCTCTCTCTTTTTTTTAATTTAATCTAACACTTTGCCAAGTACCCATTGAGCAAGTCTGAACCATTTTGAGCTCATTCAGCACAGGGTATATTGATCAGTGGAATGCAGAATAGAGAAACAAAACTCACACACTAACAAGTGAATTTCATCAATTGAAGTTGCCCAACAGCTAGCAAAAAAGACTGTAGATAATTTGAACCATAATATGGTTTTACAAAAGTCATCTGGGTTGTTTCTGGGGGCAGCAGAGGGAAGCAGAGGAACTGATATAAAACCAGCTATTTTTTCTACTGCAATAATTGTAATGTTCAACTTGCTCACTGGGATTTTACAAATCCAAATCATAATGATGGTGAAAATATCAGACACAGAATCAGGATTTCCTTTAATTATAAAAGTTTCAAAATGATAAGAGAAAGCTTGGAAAAAAGCTGCAGGTTAAAAAAAGATCAGTTTAACATGACCCAGAAGTGTCAGTCAGAAGTCTGAGATTCTGAGAAAGAAACAACTAATGTTCCAAGGGATAAGTGTGGTTAAAGCCTTTAGTCATTATTAGCTTCTGGAAATATAATGTTGTACTGTTCTCAGAGAGAAAAAAAGTCTTATCTGTAATAGTCTAGATAAAAAATAAGTTACTGCAAACCAAACGGTTCAAATGCCCTTTGGAAATGTTAAATATTGAAGTTACAGACACGGAGAAGTGCTACACGAGCAATAAGCTGATGTCTTTATCTTGGATCAAATCAGGAAAAACTATTCAAGGAGTTATGCTGCTAGAACAGGAGGTTGTGACAATATAATCCATTTAGTTTCACAGGACCCCAGCTTTGTTTTGATTTAAGATCAAGGACTGGAATAAGCCTGTTTCAAAAATAGAATCACGAGCATCCAGGCTTGATTACAGAAAGTCTCTTATCTCCTCCTCCAGGCCTGAGAGTGGATCAGGTATGCCTCACCTCTGCTCAGGCAGAGGGAAAAAAGTCCCTTTTTGCTAGAGAGCCAGGTTCTCTCATTCTGTGACTCCTGCTCACATCAGGAGCTAATTGTGTATTTAGAGGAAGAGCCTGGCCCGTTCTGTGAATTTTTCTAAAGAGGAGACACAGGCATCTCCAACAGGCAGTTTGTGACACAAAATACCCAGAATTTAGCTCTTTGAGTATGTATAGTGAGTTTAGTCTCTTCCTATACATTAAGCAGGAAGCACAGTAGTGATCACGCTACCGTGGACAGTGTTAAGGTGGTCGTGTAAACTGGTGAGTTTAATGGAGCAATTGCCATTATAAAAATTACATACACAGTGCAGTTATATTACAAGACAGATCAGCTTAACCAAACTGGCTGATAAAAGGTTCTGATACAAGGAACAAACGTATTTATACATGCCTATGTGAACACCAAATCCATAAAGCCCAGCAGAAAGTATCCGAAATTGCCTGTAATGTCAGAACTAAATTCCCCGGTAAGAATTTATGTGATCATGTCATTAAAGCTCAGCTTATAATGCAGTTTGTTTCATAGGATCTCTGCCACACTAAATGCCTCATTTTCTGAGCATCCAGCTGGACACAGTAGGGTTGGATTTACAGATGTATTGAGTGCTTACAGATGTGGGTAAAACCCATGAAAGCTAAGCCTAGAGGGCTATCTAATTCTAAGTATTCTTCTAAAATCAGGTTCTTGATATGTCCTACTAGATATGGTGAAATAAACAGGATAATTTTACCTTTGTCTCCTATTTCCATGTGAAAAATAACATTCTTTCTTCAAGATTTTCTACCAGCATCCCCACTAGCTCCATGTGTAAACCACACTTCCTTAGCTCTTTGTCCACATCTCCATGTCCTTCATTCTTTGTCCCTATGTGAACAGTTCCTATCTGCTTCTTCATTTTCAGTTCATTTCCTTCCCACTTCAGTTAATTCCCATCCCACTTTCATCAGACCACTTTTCCCCATCTTCTTTCCATTTTGCAGTGCAGCTTTTGTTCTCTATGCTTTTGCATAAGGTATTTTTACTCCTCCTCTTTCACCAGATGCTAGCACGGATGTCACAGAGGATGAAAGACAGACAGCTCCCTGCTCTGTGCTTTAATATCCATGCTTATCCTGGTCCAGAGCAGCTATTACAGATCAAGTTCAGGGTATTTCTGTAGCCTTAAGCTTGATTATATTCAATCATGGTGGAATATTTGGACATATTAGCTGATAAAACTGAAGTTTCTGTTGAGCCTGTGCAAACTTCAATTACTTTAAGACTTGCACATTCGCTAAATTTGTGCAGTATTTCAGCCAATGAAAAATGCACATTCTGACACAAAAGGCACTACTGTCAAATTTAAAAACGAAGTTAAAGAGCATAGGGGCACTATAGACATTTTATAAGTTTGCCAGAATTTTTTAAGTTTGTTCTTAGGAATGATTTCTTTCCCAAGATTGACTCTGATAACAAGCATATAACATTTAGTCAAACCTTAATCTTATCTTCTCATTACAAACAGTCGAAAATGTCTTGGAAATAGAAAGCTTAGTTAACTTTCAGAAGTGTCAGTGAACTGGCTCTGCCCATGAAGAATTCCAGCCAAAGATTTCTAGCTTTTAAGCAGATATTGTTTTGGCTACAGTGCATCATATTAAAAGCTATATTTGGTCACTGCCCTTTTTATCTACTTTAAAAATACATATAAATAACCATCATGTTTCTTCAAAACAAATGCCCACATAAAATATCTCCTATTTTATATAATGCCTCTTCCACAGCACTGCAATTAGAGTCAAGTTAATTCAGCTCAAAGATTCTAGACTATTAGGACTGGAGAAAGTACATAGTATAATTTATTCTCTGAATAAATTCTGAATAAGAAAACATAAGTTAATTAAACACTAGAGTGTCAAGGTTTTAATGACCCCCCCTACTGAGGAACAAGGAATAACTGGAACTTTTAAATTGGACAACCCTCACATACCGATGATATTGTTTTAATTTAGCAGTTCAAGAAATGTTATTTTGGAAACATAATAATCCAGGCCAATGGATCTTCTGCTTTGCTAGTCAGTAAATAATAAGTTGCAGATACAGGTTTTATTATTGATTATGGATAACTCCATATTTGCAGAATCAGTCAGGTTACAACACCAGCTGTCTTCTGCCAATTCTGGGCCAAGGGAAAACAGTCAGCAGCCAGAGCACAGCACTGGGTTAGCCAACACGGAGAGCTCCAGCCGTTAATAGCAAAATGCAAACTCCCCTCCCAGCCTGTAAAGAAGGCTGGCAGCTTTTCTCCTCAGCCAGCTAAAACGGCTGTACATCCAAGAAGCCCTGGCCAGAATACTTGGCTCATTCTGATTACCTGCAAGACACAATTTCTCCTTGCAGCCTGACCCACAAGCTGCAACTCCATTTTCCATTTTGGGGGCCCTTCTTTTGCAACAAAAGCTTATTCAGTAGTATGAAAAGAAGAAAAGATGAAAAGAGGAAGAGTGAGATATCTCTCCTTCTCCAAACATCAACACTAACAGACCTGGTCTCTTCTGTGAGCCCTACCACTTCTTTATTGAGGATGGGTGAAGAGCAGTCATTCTTCTCCTTCCAACATCCAACTCACTGGTACAACTCCCCAGTTGCCCGGATGAACAGACTAGATTCTTCATGTCAAACGTAGTCTTTAGGGAAAGCTGATAGCACAACTTTCAATCTGAGGCATTTAATGTATTTGTTTTTGGAAAACAGCACACACAACCAACAGTGCAGTTATCCTGAAAAGATTCCAATTCAGTTTAATTAGACACATCATTTATACTACGAGGTTTGGCTTACCAGGAGGAAATAAGAACAGCTGTCCTCTTCCTTCCCAGCTCAGGTGGGTCATGGAAGATGAGCCCACATCTCCTAGCTCCCACCATTCTCAACGCATGTTGAAATTCAAACAGCTTGTTGGTGGCATGCTTGCAATCCTTCATTTTGGTCTCTTCCCACTTCTAATAAATGTTTGGTTGCTTATGTAATCAAAAACAGAAACCAAGATCTTCTATTTCCTTGGTGAAAGTCCAAATCACTAGGCTAGAGACCCATTTTTATTTTCTTGATTTATGAAAATCTAAGCACTATACAGAGCTGCTACACTTTGCAATATCAGAGCTGTAGGTCCACCTCAGGACTGTGATATTATTAACCATAAACCTATATATCTCAAAAGGTGAGGCATCCAGTTTAGATTCCTCCTTACCCTAGAGAATATAAGAGCAGCATTAACAGGAGAAATCAAGGACAACCAACTCCAAAACTCTGCTAGTATGGTTATTAGGGCACTTCTCTGAGAGAAGCCTAGTCACCTCAGGCAAGAAGAAGGAATTGCCCCGGCTTCCTCAAGTTTTTAAAACTAATTGCTAGGGCAGAGCAAAACCTAGTGCTAAAGTACTTCCTCCTGTACCATTCCTATGAATCTATCTCTCCTTCTCTTCTCCTGTGTGCCTGGAAACAAAACATTTCAATACAACACTTGTGTCAAATAAAGTAACATTATTTTATTTTTAATTTTGTGAGTCTTTTGATCCAATCTGAATGATCTCAGTGGTTTGAATTGGCAGTTATACCAATCTACCAGCAAGCTGCACAGCCACCACTAGTGTCTGACTGGGATAAACAAGGCAGCTGTAACTCTTCAAACAGGTCTTGACTACCAGCAACAAGAACCAGGCACAAATTTAAGGAGTTGCAAACAAAACTTTACCTTGAGCCTCTCAACCAACTAGAAAAAGTTAATGCTGATGTTTAATGAATCATTATTTGCAAACATGAATCAATTTCCTTCACAATATTTTATTAAAGGGAGACTAGAAAAACCCAACAAGGTAGATAAATAGGGGAACACTGCTGAGTTCTGTAGCACAACCAATGCTATTTTAGTCTTTGCCTCTGCTGAGGCCAGCTGGTTGCTTTTACTCTTGGGTAACATCTGCTTCCCAGTTTAGGGCTGTCAAGTCTTGCCTGGCAACAAAGCTTAACTGAAGCTGCCACCGATCTTGTGGTGAGTGCTGCCTCCACGCTGCTGACTGCTCCAGCCCCTTCTCTCTCTCGAGTGCTTCTCTGCTTCTCCTCTCTGCACCATCCGCTCCCAGGATGTGATCCTCCCCACTTTAGCTAAGCACTGGCTCTCACTGCTTTAGCTCTGAGCAGCGCGCATAGCATTTAGGGCTAGCACAGTTCTCCAGCACAGAGATCTGAACAGACTTTTCTTTGTAAGAGTCTCTTGTGATCTGAGAATGTCTCCTACACTTCTCCTTCCCTTTTGCAGGCTGAAATGTTTGCATTTCAGTAGCTCCTAAACTATTGCCTGACATTAGGGTGACCATTCAGATCAGACACAATAAGGCATTAATTAATTACTCTAGACTTTCAACATTATTAGAATTACAAATTTTTCTCCATTCAAAATGCTTTCTTTCCTCTTTCAACAGGATTGCTTCCAAAAACATAACAAAAAACAAAAGGAAAATTCAGGCCTACACATTGGTCCTTTTCATTTATCTTCCCTTTATGCTCTGCAATGTTTGAAGGAGGAGACCAGCACAGGGGCCTGCTTTTGCTGTAGGCCTCAGTCACTGACCATATCCACGGAAGGCCTTTCCCATGAAAGTTACAGTTAGAAGCTGTCTGTAGCCTCAGACATATCACTGCATAAATCACACCATTGCATAAATCACACCCAGATAGTAGCTTTGAATTTTTATTAGCAAGAATGAAGGATCAAAACTTACCTCTACAATGTAAGTTCAGCCTGTTTTATAATTGAATACCAAGGAGCTGGAGACAAATGTCACAAACCTATACTACCTATGTCCAGTACAACTAAGCCCCAGTATGAGCCAAAGAAATTTCTTTAAGGAGAATGTGAAATATAAACGATTCACAGTAGTGACACAACACCCGACACAAAAAGAGGTTATACCTTCAGCACATCATTGCTATTCTATGAAGGGGTTTTCTAACACCAGGGGACATGTTCTAATGCCAAAATTCCTTCCTAAACCTTCTAGCTTTTAAAGCCATTATAGCAATGAGACACTACAAATGCCATTCTGTGTCAATCCATGCAAAATGGAAATAGTTCCACCCTCATGGGTACAGACTGGTTCTTATGCTCAGGACATAGCAGAACTTGCTTTTTATCTCTGAATCAACAATGTGCTGGCCCACAAGACAGAATTGCAAATATCTTAGTTTCAACATTGAATTTGATATCTAAGCAGCCAGATCCACGGCTACTCTGTGTAAGGTATTACTTGTAGGTTGTGTATCTCAGTGATTATGTAAAGGTGCAGATTCCCAGTCAACCCTTTAAATCGTAAAAATAAAGCATGACAATTTTTGGATGCAAGTGGAGAGTAAGTTGGGCTGCTTTTATTATAGCATTCCTGAAAAAACTAGAAAATAATAGTTCCTTTCTAAACAACCTACTACATTTGTTCTTCCCTTGTTAAGCATTTAATATATAGAATATAAGCATAACTTTTCAGTTTAGGTTACTCTGAAGTTCAAAATTAAGAACAGAGCGAACAAGACCCTAGTTTCAAACAGCTTTTGTACTGTTAAACAGAAATACCCCATGAAGTGTAGGGACACAAGATACAGAAAACACAATCTTTTCCTTCCATATCCATAGTTATTTCCTATACTTTACTCCTGCTAGTCATCCTAAGAAGGAAGACATCCAGTAAAAAGACAAGCAGTAGATTATCATAAAGATAAAAAACTATTTTCACTACTTTTTGATCGGTCAAGCTCAAATCCAGGCAGGTAAGATTTTTTAAATGCTGTTGTAATTCCAATGAATTCCAGTTCAGAAGTCAACTTCACTATATTGCAGTCTGTTATCTCCTGTTGTCACTGTGTGCACACATCAGCACCATGTCAGATTTCATATCGGCATTTGTACAAGCAGCTCAGTGGGGATAAGAATTATCCATGTTTGAAGCTAGGTGTCAGTCATCTATTTTGCGGTATATAGCCAGTTTGGCTCATCAGTGAATAATTATATTCCCAGGCACATTGCAAAAGTATCCTGAATAAACACTGGGAAGAAGACAACTTGTGTATTTGACAGTGATTTTAATCATAGCAGGTTCCTTTTTCTTTCTTCCAAAGACACAAAACAAAGGGATTTTACCATACTGCTAGTATTTCATTGTCATGCAAGAAGCCATATGTAGGCCTTTCATTCTGCACCTTTATTCTGTGTTTCATTTCAGAGAAAAATGACAGGATCATACAATTCATAGGATACTCAGACTGTCTTGCCACTGCTTGCTTGGAGATCTGACACTATAATGTTTATTGCTGAATAGTATTTTGGAGCAACAGTTTACAAGGCACTTTACAAAGATGAGCCATGGCTTCTGTGTCATTTGTAAAACAGTAATGGTAACATGGACATGGACAAAAAGCTGATAGGCAAGGCTTTTTGTTTTAGCTTAGCATGAACTAACAATCAAAATATCCTAAATTTTAGAAGCAAATAAACTCTTTGAGATCCAAAGCAGTAGGCTCAAACCAAAACCTATATCTGGCACCACAAATAGTACCATTCAATAAAATGCATAAGTGCATAATAATGCAATAGCGACTGAGTGTACATCTCCAAACAGTAATGAAACAGTTCATTATATTCAGTCAACAGGTTTGGAAGTCACTGGAAGGCAGCAGCTGATTGACAGAGATACTTTGGAGAATGAAGCCTGAGCATATTTTTATAATTACATAGTAAAGTTTTCTCTGCTGCAGTTTGTTTTGAGAATGCATTTGCACTCTTCTTATAGTATATTTTATTAAGTCAAATACTGTACTGCCCAGGTATGAGGCTGAATAAATGGCCGCTGTTCAAAAGAGTATATTTTCCTCCAAATGTTCTGCAATGTTTTCTTCCACTCTGCCCTCTCAAAAAAAAAAGACCAGACAGCTCTGAAAACTGGCCATTTTAGGTGACGGTTCAGCATTTTTATCACCTGATTTTCCTCTTTTCTAATTTGTGAAAAGGAAGCTCTTTGGGTGTGAACCAATTTGTGCAATGCAGTGGTGTATAAATAGTGTACCAGCAGAGTATATGCATGTGCTTGGGTTTCATTCCTCTCACACTGAACACCTCTCTGCATCTTCCCTGTTCTCCACTCTCAGTTTGTCATAACTCTTCCACTTCATGCCCAGTGTGGTCTTACACCTCTTTTTTTGCTCTAGTTCCTGAGCAGTCAACTGTCTGAAATAGTTTTATCCTCCCAATGTCCTTGTAAGGTAATTACACATTTGGAGATGGTACCAAAGATTGATTGGCTTTCCTAAGTTCACACAGCAAGTAGTGGAAGACACATACCTGGTTCTAAAGGCCACCTTATCTACCAAGCCATCTTTAATTTACACTGTTGCTTCCTTTATCTCCTTCTCCTCCTATCTTGTATTTTCCTTCTCTGTTCTGCTTTCTAAGCCTTGGAAGGGCTTCTCACTTAACCACATGGGAAATTCCTTTTCCCTCTTTCAAATCCCTTCAGGGTTTATCTTCTTGGCAAAAGCATCTCCACAGCCACGAGCTTGTACTAGGCTAATACTGAGACTTAGCTTTCCCCAGAACTGAGAGAGATTTTCTACAAGAAGACTGGAAATAAAGTAAGTAACCACCAAGAGAGACACTATTTTAAGAAGTGTCTTTGGTGGTAACAACAAAGTGGGAGCTTTTGATCAGCTGCAATGCTTTTTTCACAGATCAGTTTGATTTCATGTCAGCAGTAATGAACATGACATTATTTTCTGTGCTTCCAATAACACCTTTATGGCATTATGTTATTTTTCATTTTTAGATGATACTTGCAATGATAAGATATAAATCAAGACAGCCAAAGCGGGGAGTGGACTTGATTGAAAGACAATTTCCCTTGCAGGGAATGAGTGACCTTTCTTAAAAGTTCAGAAGCTGCACTGGAAAACCATTCATTTATTTTATCAAATGACAAATAAGTACTTGCAACTTTGACTTATTGACAGCAGTTCTATTCCTCTTGTACAATTTCTGCACTAATCACAGTATAATGCATGCACTAACTATACTAATTGACTAGAATATTTCTCTAAAAGGGGTCTGAAATAAACCCCAGATTCATTTCCTTCCCTATATTTTGATGTTGTCAGGACCTGGATGTGAAAAAAAATTATTTGAGGATACTTCATTCTTTACCTGTCTCTTGTCAGTTTTCCTCTGTGACCTGATTTATTGGTTACTAGTAGTAAAAGATCTTGAAACAATTAGGAGTTTCCACAGTAATTGAAACTGCTCTTCCATGTTTTAATGTAGTGGGTGTGTATAAACTCTACACCTTCTGCTTCTCCAGCAACTCCTTGAAACATATGCAGATATATCCTTAGAAGGACTTCCATCTTTAAGGGTGAAGGCAAAACAGGATCTACTTAGGTATGTGAACCAAGCAAGGGCAGCTTTACAAGCACAGCAGGCAAAATTCCACTGTTCCCCTCCTCATCCTTCACCCATCCTACTCATTTTATCATGCACAAGTGTAATGGACCTCTCTTTCTCTCATAAAATATAAGTCACTAGTGCTGTTCCTCAGGTGTTGATGCTGGGGCTGATACTGTTTAATATCTTCATTAATGACCTGGATGGTGGGACAGAGTGCACCCTCAGCTAGTTTGCAGATGATAAGAAATTGGGAGAAGTGGTTGATATACCAGATGGTTGTTCTGCCGTTCAGATGGATATCAACAGGCTGGAGAAATGGGCGGACAGGAATCTTGTGACGTTTAACAAAAGGGAAGTGCAAAGCCCTGCACCTGGGCAGGAATAAGCCCTTGCATCAGTATAGACTCGGGGCCAACCAGCTGGAAAGTAGCTTTGCAGAAAAGATCCTGTAGGTACCGATGGACACCGAGTTGAACATGGGCCAGCAACACACCCTTGCGGCAAAGACAGCCAATAGCATTCTCGGCTGCATTAGGAAGAGCGTTGCCAGCAGGTGGAGGAAGCTGATCCTTCCCCTCTATTCGGCACTGGTGAGGCCACATCTGGAGTGCTGGGTCCAGTTGTGAGCTCCCCAGTACAAGAAGGATAAGGACATGCTGGAGTGAGTCCAGCAAAGGGCCACAAAGATGATTAAGGGATGGGAGTATATGTCATATGAGGAAAGGCTGAGAGAACTGGAATTGTTCATGCTGGAGAAGAGAAGGCTCAGGAGGGATCTTATCAATGTGTATGAATACCTCATTGGAGCAGGGTGGGGGTAAAGAAGATGGAGCCGGATTCTTCTCGGTGGTGCCCAGTGAAAGGACAAGAGGCAATGGGCACAAACTGAAACACGGAAAATACCATTTAAACATAAGAAAAATCTTTTTTGTTGTATGGGTGGTTGAACACTAGAACAGGTAGCCCAGAGAGGCTGTGGAGTCTCCATCTTCGGAGATACTCAAAATCCAACTGGACATGGCCCTAAGCTACCTGCTGTAGCTGACCCTGCCCTGAGCAGAGGGGTTGGACTAGATGATCTGCAGAGGCCCCTGCCAACCTCAACCATTCTGTGATTCTTTGACCAGGGAAAGAGTGGTTACACACCTTTGTCATTCCTTGCATTTACCTGGAGTTATTTTTTATAAGGTTAGGTAATAGGAGAGCAGGTCATTGTTTCCCCTTTGCAAATGCTGTATCTTGGTCACAAAGAGGAAAACAAAACTTAGCCATTGTTAAATGAAATACACAATACAGAAGCAGCTGTAGAGTAAGTCTACTTTCCTGGGATTTGAGAAAGGGGTTCAGCGCTCCACATTTCTCTTTATTTCCTGAGTTTTCTGGCAGGACTTGGCCAGAGCTCCATATAGGTTTTGTACTGCTTTAAGTATTTCAGGGGTTTTAAAGAAATTTGAAGACCTCCCCTTGGAATATCTTATTCATAGATGGCAATGTTGTATCCACTTGTGTTGAATGTACCCAGCTGAATCAGAGTATTTTCTGCCAGCTTGACTGTATTTTAGGTTATACTCATTGATGCAATGAAATATATTTGTCTTCTAGTTTGCAAGCTTTAAACAAATTTTTTCATTTCTCACAATATCATCCCAAACCTCACAGAATTTGACTTTTCTCGTAAAGAGTGAAAGTTCATCTTACATTTAAAAAAAAACTATAAAAAAACAGAGCTTCAAATTTCAACAATTTTCAAGTTACATATGTGAAATTACTCTAGATATGGCAATACCACCTCCCCCTTTGCTTTTCAAAAACAAATGCTCTTCCAGCAACCATCCTTTCCATTTCAACACCCAGAACAATATTTCTGAAGCAAAAATGAGCAACCGAGAACAGAAGAGCTTGAAATACAGTGTTCACTACTGCCAGGCAGATTTCCAGCTGAAAACAGTTTTAACTAGGGCAGTTGGTGCTATGTTTTCGAGATGTCCAAAACCTCACTCTTGAACGGCCAATGTAGTGATTGTAAATACATAGAGAGAATCAAACTTCGTCCCTAATCTTTGTAAGTATCTATGCAATCAGTGGTATTATTTATGGCCTATTCATTTGGCTAGGTTAGGATTTGTAAAGTTACAGTCATGGAATACAGTCACATACATTATAGGGCTCATTAATGTTTACACTTCACTGTATATGAAATAATACATTTCCCCAGTCAAGAAGTCAAGAAAGCAATCCTGAGAGTTTTGTAAAAGGTAGTGGGATAAACATTACTGCAAACATTCTTTGGAGTCTCCTGAACTGTAAAGTAATTATCCAAACAAAGTTTTGGGGGATTTACTTATCACTGGCAATGACAAACTTATGAAACTTAGAACTAGCTTATACTTAGGCACAGAATATATTTATGTGTAGTGACACAATATTCAAGTTTAGGTAACTAAAGTTAGACTTCCTTATCTACGCACTAAGGAATAAAAGAAGATCGTGCTGATTTTAGACTGTACTTGTTCTAAGCAACAAGCAGAACAGCTGAGTGTAAAAATACAGGTGGGGAGGAGAAGAGGAAGTGAAAGCATGAAGGAGGAAATCAGTGCTATTCTGGGAAGTCAGCATCATAGAATTGATGAATGCTGGTAAGGTGAGACAAGAAGATACCCATGCTGGACTTTCTGCATGGAACTCAGGAAAACACTGAGTAATATGTTGAACCATTAGGTTGCACTGAAGTTAAGTGAAACCAGCTAGGTAAAAATAAATTAAAAACTAAATACCACTACCACCACCACCACCCCCCCACACACACAATTTGATTGTGACTCTTGAATAGACAAAGAGCTTGAAGAGACAAAGAGGGATTATTTAAGTCCCAGATATAATAAAAATAGGTGCAACAGCATAGTTCTATGAAATAAAACAATGCTAATACCAACGTTGTTAGCTCAGCTCAGTTTAGACAGCTGGAAATTGGAGAAGAAATAGAAATGGTAGAATGAAGCTTCTGTGGTATAATGGAGCTTCTGTGGCTTCTTCATAAGCAGTTATGAGAAATGACTTTCTGGTAGATCAAAGCTGTGTTAGTAAACTATAACAGTATGAAGAAACATTCCTAGGCAATGAAACACAATTGTCTATGCCATTATAATGGTGTTATAGCCTGGCACAGCTTTGACTCAGGCTAACTAGCACTTTCCTAAACAATTCCTGGGCACAGGCTGGGAATTAATATGGACAAAGAATCATTCCCAGTAGGAAATTTGCATACATCCTTCCTGTTTTGGAGGTCAAGAGAGTTCAACAGTATGGACACAAGTTATTTTGTACCAGATAGCCTCAATGCCAGACCTATTAATTTACTAGCATAGAGATAGCCAGTCTGACTTGGAAAAGTATGGTCTGCATACTTGATCCCAGGAGCGGTTTTGCTCATCACTTCAGTAGGATATAGAACCAAATTTAGTGAGCTGAAGCAGTAAAGGCAGATGAAATGAAAAATATTTTCAAAAGAATGATTTTCTTTGGTTATATGTGAGGGATGGAAACTATATTATATTATAAATAATGCTACACCACTATATCTTGGAGAAAAGACTGTATCATTAGTTCTGTGAATTAAGTATTTCAGAATAGAGGCTTCACTAGCTTAAACACAGTGATTCAACAATGCATGAGAGAGAGAAACCTTGGCCTCAAAAGAGCTCCCTGAGGGACAGCACATTTTGTCTCATAAAGCATGAGGAGCTCAGAAATGCAGGCTACCTTGCAGCGTATCTATCAGCCAAAAGTTTTGTCTGGGAATCTAGGGGGTAACCCATCTTGAGCAGAGATCTGGAACAGCAATGAAAGGCAAAAGGCATGGCACATGGCCAGTTACTAACTCATGTAAGCATTTCACAGTTAAAGTTAATAGCTCTCCTTTCTTTGAAACAAGGTGCATATTTGCACCATGCTGAGGACAGTGATGGCATTCAAATAATTAATGAGAAACCGTGCCATTTTATAAACTGAAATACACCTCTGCTTTTACCCAGAGTTCATGTCATCCATCACTGACTGTAGGCACCTCAGGGAAGTCCCTGGGAACTGTTACATAGAACAGTACTACACAAGCAGTTCTAGCCAAGCAGCAGACGAAAGTAATCTTATTAAGTTGAAATTAAAGGGAAAGTTTTATGAAGGCAAAATGAAATTTCCCTAATTGGACCTTGAGAGGAGGACTAATCTAAACAATTCTTGGTCAGAGTAAAACAGGCATCTGTCTTCCTAACATCATATATGTCATTATTAAATACAGTATGTTGCTCTGATAAATAGTACTTTGGCTTTTATAACTGGAATATTGCTGTCAAAATCTAATAAGGGTTTTTCACCTACAGAAAAGTGCATTAACGAGATATTCTATGCTCTTGACAAATTCTGATTCGTTGTTGGTGCTGCACTTCCTTATCCTGCATCAGACACATAACTGTAAATGCATTGTTACCACAATCCAATCATATCAAAATATTATGCAGCAGTTGGGAAAATAATTCATGTCCTTATTTATAGCAACTGACTTGGTATAGTATCTCATATATAGCCCTTATACATTATCATAAGGTTATTAGCATATGATATATGAGTGGTTACAAGGATATAGGAACTGAATACCTTCAACTGGAGAAAATATGCTACAGGAAGGTACTTTGCCTTCCTCCAAAGTAGCCTAATTTGATGTGGCACAAGGTTTCATATAAGATATGAAATTCCAGTCATGTGGGATGTATAATTTTCCTAAAAGCTTCCTGTGAGGAACTGGATCTTAGAATAGCTCCACATGGACCAGCTAGAGCTGATTCTATGCCATAAAGAGGCTCATGGAGTGTAACATGGATCTGTTAGACTTCAGACTTTCAGCAAAGCAATTTTTTCTTCAGTTCCTCCACTCTGAACAAGTATCGAAATAGCACTAATGTTAACATTTGGAAAAGGCAGTAATAGATTTTACAGTGCAGTGCTGGCCAGCTACTGGCCAGATTGGATATACAAGGGAAGAAGGGAGAAGAAGGGATCTGGGATGGTAACTGTGGCCTAGGAGCTCTCAGATAGGCAACCCCTCCTTGGAGGCCGAGAAAGCTAAGCCCAAAGGCTTTGCTAGAGCAGGGACACCAACTGCCCCTTGAGAACAGGGCCGTTGATGTCTCAGGGCAGCAACAGAAAGAGGAGACAATGGTCATCTTGGTCTGTGTATGAGTGTTTCGCACAAAAATCCAGACCTGAACACTTGGGTGCTACCACATTTAAATATCAAGGCTCTGATAGACTTTTCAATGGCAGTAGCATAGAGCACTTCTGAAAAAGACCATCCTGTAATGTCATATAACTGTATGAAATACTTAAATTTGCATCGAGATCAGCAGTGACCTCACACAAACTGCTCTGAGAATATCAGGAATTCTGTACTGTAAGTATAGTAGGTTTGATGAGCATTTATCCATTTTTTTCCTTCATTAGCTTCATGAACCCACCCTTCTTGCTTTCCTTCTCCTTTAAAGCAAAATTATATTCCACATATGTTAATCTCTCCAAGCAATTCCTATTTGCTAGGCTACCTGTCATAACCTGTGGTCTACCATATTAGTTAAGGCAAATTTTGCAATTTTGAAGAGTTTACTACACAGACAGCCATTTTTGTTCTTTCTAGGATTTGATATACTGCTGTCCACCCAGCAACTGTGCTCTACAAGGACTGCTATATCTCAGATACCATGCCTTCTATTCCTGGGAGTGCTGGAATGGCTGCTCTTCATATTCATGCTTCCATTCCCCCAGCTTCTTCTTTCTTTCTCTTACTTAAACTCAAGAATCACAAAACATTCTACAGGGAAAAAAAAAAAGATGCATAACCTGTAAATTCTATATAGAATATTGCTTTATCCAACCTTCTAACAAAGGATAAAAGATTCATTTTACTTATCCTGGTAGGAATGCAGGTAGGATTTATTAGCCCTCAAATTCTTGGAGAACTTATCAAAGTGTAAAATCAACTTTCCCCATGGACAAACTTTCTCACCTCAGAAACATTTTGATTCACAATTCTGCTGAGTGAAATAAACAAGGATACTCAAATACAAGCCTTTTAATTCACAAGGGGGAGGGAAGAGGAAACATCCCATACAGCTAAAACCACAGATAATGCAATAATGACAGTTAGTTATCACTTTGCTGATCCATTATCTACCACTACAATCCATCATCACTATCAGAATACTCTTGCCAAACATTGTGAATTTGTTTTGTATCTTTTAATGCAGCCAACCTCATTGTAATCCCCTTGACAGCATAGAAGCAAGAGATGGTCTTATTAGCTGCCAGAAAAGAAAAGATTTTTTAGCAGAAGAAAGCCTCTTTAAACAATATATTTCTTCAGGGATATTCATTGAGGATGAGAGCAGTAACAAAGTAATTCTTCAGGAGTTAAGACATGAAATACAGAATACTGTGCAAAGTGCAGCTTTTCTAAAATCCATGTGGAAGACTGAAACACCACACTATGTGGCAGACTTCTGATAAGTTGTCAATGCTATTCCGCAATGTTCTCATGTAAGAATACTAAATGGGATGTCTGCCAGTTCAATCACAAGCTCAGGCTAAAATTCTGAAGCTCGTTGAATTTTTGGGAAGATTAAAAATTCAAATCTTATCAGCACATTACCAGATGAGCTTTTTGAGATTCCTTGCTGCCACAAAGTTATTAAAAACTCTAGTACCTTTTGCTTATGTATGCACTTACAAGGGATCATGTAGAACTTCTGTTTTGGAGTTTAATCATTACTGCAGCACATACTATTTTTTTTCTTCAATAGAATCAAATATGTCCAGGAAGGATTGGGTTTAATCTAGATCAGCACTTTCCAACACACCAGGTCTATTTGGAGTCAGATCATGTCTTTTGAGGGTTGCCATCATGCTGTTTACATGGTGTCCTGGAACATCTTTTAACTGCAAATTGTGACGTTGACAAATGACTGTAGTTTTATGAGTCAGGTAGGACACAGATTAATTACAATTTAAAATAAATTTTGGATTTGCCTTTTGGGGTTTGTCATATCTGCATCTTTCAGGTGCAACATTTGGCAGGCTTTTCTGAAGCACAGCTTTCTGTTTTTATAAATGAAATCCAAGAATCACAAGATTCCATGATCTGACATTTAAAGAAATTGTTGGGTATTTAGACCATGGTGCATTTTATAACACTAAGAGATGAAGAGATTGGGCTCTTTTATATGATAGGTGGTATGAACAGTTGAAAAATTCCTTTCCCCATAAGAATTACCTTAAGGATGCTGATCATGTGCTGTTGCCATTTGCCAGGTAAGTCTGGTGTTCTTTGTTGACAGAAACCATCCATCAGTCCCCGAAGGAGAGACAGAAGATACATTTTTATCAAATAAAATAGCCCACACTGTTACCACTCTGCAAATGCCATGACACCTGGTGGAATGAGAGAACTATGCCTGCATATTTAGCAATATGTTAATGACACATGCCCTGAAACAGAATTTTCAATTTTCAAAGCTGATGACCATGCTTCTTATGTCACATCTCCAAATAGCAAGGTCACTGAGTAGCTGCTAGCAACTTCAGATGTTAGATTTAATAATCCTTGGCAAAATTCTTGGCAAGCTGCAAGGGGAACAAAAACATTTGCACTTCAATTGTTGGATAAGAGAATCCCCTCCTATAGAGAAGACAGCCACTGATGAACAGGACTGATGGAGAGAACCCCTGGAGGATCCACTTGTGGGGAGGTCACAACTGGGTGGAACCTAATTTTCTTCTCAAGCCAACTCCAGATTACAGCCACAAACTTGTGCCAAAAGAGCCTCAAGACCAGCATAATGGGCTTGAACTCATCCAGCACAATTTTACAATTTTATTCTTCAATAGCAGAGTCGGTGGAGAACAGCGGTGAAAAAACCCGTTCCCTCCCCCTTCCACAACATATACTGCACCTGTATCATTCTGTGTAGCTACTGGCAGAACTGTATCAATCTATTACAGTGATGGATAAAATTAGATTGATGGTGCTGCTTAGGCTGGAACTTCCATTTTCTGTCCAGTTTATTTGGACAGAGACATATGGAGGAACAACTGTCCACTCCTCTGAACATCAGCAATGGCATGAGGCATTGAGAAGGGGAGCAGCAAAGATGGAGTATTTGCTGGAATGTCCATAAAATGTTCTGTATTTCTAGCAGTATTTGCTACTACAAATGATTATTTATATAGCCATTGTTACCAAGCTGGACTGAGCTATCTCCAGCATATCAGCAAGCAGGCTAGCATCTATGTCATTTACTCTGGCGAGCAATTAAAAGAATGAATAAATCCACTCAGCTGAAATATTTTAAGTCTCTAAGCTCTATCTCCATTTGGGATCTGGACAAGGTTAGGGTTAAATGGGGATATTATTGAGTTAGAGTCCCTACAATAAATGTTGTTCTTTGTATTCCCTTCTAAGCATTGAAAAACAGGTTGTTCAAAAGAAGGCTCTGAAACTATCACCATGTTATTATGCCCTTGGTGAAACATCCGCCCTGAACTTCCTAAATCAACCAGTATTTCCTCAGTCATTCAAGCAATCAGACATTACATTGGAACCAGCTGCTTATCAACTTCTTGATACCAGGAAATGAGAATATTATGTCTAAATCACAAGTAATCTTTCCTATCTGTAACTCATGATAATACTCTGTCCTTTCTCTTTCTTCTTTCTGTAAAGATTAGGAAAGACTAATTATAAAAATGGTAAAAAGGCAGTTCCAGAAAGTAGCACACATTCTCTGTCTTTAGAAACAAGACAGATGTTTATAGAGTTGAAGGCCTGTTTTCTCACATTAGCAAGCATGATATATGGCTATAAATGCTCCTTTTCTACCTTGAAGGGTCTGAAAAGAGACTCATTTTCAAGTAAGTCAAATTTAACAATGCAGAACAAATATACTTAGTAAGAAGCTGTCTAAATAGAGCTTAACAGGCATATGCCTTTCTGCAGATCAATTTGGCATCTGGAGTCTGATTTTCTATTTTGCCTTCCTTACATCTTCTTGAAGCAATTTTAGGAGAAATAAACAAAGAAGTAGCATTGGCAACATATTGGGAAAAGGCTGGTTACAGATGGTATAAAGAATACTATCTTGTTGAAAATCTATAAAGACTCAAAGCAACAGACAAAGAGAATGGGGTACAAAAATAGTTCATAAACTCTAAAAGAATTCCAGTTTAGTAGCTTCATTTCCAAAGTTAACCAAATGCATTTGAAATTTAAAGGTAGAGCCTAGCACTGCTAACCCAAGGTTAAGTACTTTTAGCGCCAAGCTATATTGGAGTCGATAGCTTCAACAGCGTAGTGCTATATCCCCCAGTTTTAATAATGCTTTCAGCTGGACACCATTGAATTCCTATGTGCTTCTTTTGATAAAAGAAAGTCTACGTCTTCAAAAGTCATTGCATGTGGGCATTTTCTTAATGAAAAAGACAAGATTTACCAGAACACAGACTTAACCTACTGGGGTCCAGAATGACCATCTCCCATTAAAACAGGTCTCCTCAAAACTACATTCATTAATAGCATTCATTTCCTGTGTACTCTATAGTTTTCATAGAGGTGTTTGGATGCTGATACAAATGCGAAATGAATGAAGACTGTGGCAATTTGTGTGTAGGTGTGCAATAGCCAGGCTGCTGAAAGTTGAGCGTGACTGATGTGCAGATAGCAGACTATGTGCAGAGAATGACAAACATAGTGGGAGAAAAGATTAGTGCACACGTGAATGGGAGCTTGCTATATATTGCCTACAATTTGCAGCACGCCCCCTCTCTCAAGGTTATCTCCCCTGTCCTCTCCCCATATTTGATTACACTTGACAGAGCGATGAGTACTGCAGTCAGTTGAGACACATTTATTTTGCTGAACAATCCCAGAGGACTTAGAAAGACAGAATAATCCCCTAGTCAAGGTACAAGTTAGGTTTTCAGGAGACAAGCTGAACATTTTTATATTTTATTTTTTGTTTAAAAACACAATTTCAGAACAGCTGAGGTTATTCATGGACTGAGGTCAATTTCAGCAAATAGCTTAAGCCCCATCTTCAATTTTTAAGGGATGATTTTGTTTGTCCTGATGCACCAATGTAAACCATTTGCAGGACTAATCCTGCCTCACATGTCTGCTCCTAACCAGCCACTCCAGTCATCTCTGCTGCTCCGCACAGGAGGATATGGCTTTACCCATGGCCATCCCAGAGACCTACACAAGCACTACAGGCTGAGCACACAGCCTGTTGTGACAGTGCCAGTCCAGTGATTTCTCATTCACAACTTCTTGTCCTTCCAATCCCCAATTCCCCTCTTTACTGGCCATAACTAGAATGGCACACAGTGGAATGCATTTATCCAATTTTTATGGCAAACTCAAAGATTTTCCTAATACAAATGCAACATGAAACCTTGCACTACCCAGCAGAAATTCAAGGGAGAATCATAGTTTCTGCCAGAGTGGTGGGAGCATCCCCCCGCAAGAGGTTTGGTTGCTGGGCTCAGGTACAGCTTAGAGAGAGCGCAGCAGAGGGCAGCCCACTTCCTGCTGGTGCCGTGGGGAGAGCACTGTGGGGGAGGCTGCGGCTGACCCCCTGTCCTGTGGGAGCTACTTGCAGCTGAGGGTCGGGTGTTTGACCCCAGCCAGGCTCCAGCCCTGGTGTTGATCCGGGCCCCGACCCCAAATTGGACTCCTGGGCCAACTGCTCGGCCCATCCCCATGGCCACGGCCCTGCATCTGACCCTGGCTGCCCTCACCGGGCCTGATCCAGATCCCGACCCACGGGCTGGCCGCTCGGCACCCTGCCAGTTTCTCCTTTGTAGTTTTTAAATTTGTAAAGAAACTTCAGTGCCTGCCTTCCTTTCCCTCTCCCTGTTAAACACTGGGGGCTAGGAAGTTTTGCGTAACTATTATGAGACTGTCAGGGAAGGATTTTAGAAGTCATTATCAAGCCCCTTCAGACATATTGTGTACGGTCCCCATACACAAGGGGCTGAGTAAGCTCCCTCCTCCACATTCCCATCTTCTATCACCCCAAGAAGGGAAGATGAGCAAGACCACATAAGGACGTTAAATTCAGTATAATGGCTGGTCACTTGGTCCATAACTTCCTGTAATGAAAAACACCTGTATTTAAACACAAGCAGCCATTTCTTTTTACTCTGCTCACAACATTTTTTCCATGGCATAGCAAAGAAAGATTAAAGGGACACATTGCCAAGCTCTGTATGTGATAATGGCAAGCAAATAAAGTGCCTAGAAACCACAAAATAGGCTTCTTTTGAAACCATAAGATACCATTCAGGCAAACCCTCCATACTGTTACTGTGACCTTACTCTTAGGAATATTTCTGTCTGAAGCAAGTAAATGAAAAAAAGAAGCTTTTCATATTTTCCCAAGGAAGCCTAAATTACATTGCAAATCAAAATATCTACATATGTATGTACACCCATATGCGTGTGTGTATGTGCATGTGCGTGCATGTGTTTGTATACACTTACAAATATAGTAAAAATTCCAAATGCTGGAGAATTTATCACACTCTCTAGCAGTTTGTTTGATGGATAGCGATGTACTTTGTTAAAGAGTGATCCTTTATTTTGCATTGGATAGTTTTCTTCAGCTGTATTTTATACCCAGGTTAGAACCAAAAAGAGTATTTATGACAATATGGATTTAAAACATGACACTGAAAGAAGATGGTACTAATAAGCACTAACCTTTCCAAAGCTTTTACTGTCTTTCAAATATGATGACTGCTTTCGCATGTATTACCTGGGATCATATGGAGATGCACTCTTACTTCACAGAGAACTGAGGACACTTAGCCAATACTTAAAACTGCCCAGCAGTACTTCTGTGGCAATCCCTGTTATTCGCTAGTGATAGCAAGTTGAGCGAGAATGTACTTGAGGATTTAATTCTTCTTCTGTCTGATGTAATAAAAATTGCATGATATCCTCATTAAGTTACCAACAAATTAAGTTACACAATCAATGACCAACTGAACAGTGGTATCAGTCTTGCTCTAGACTTTTGCTTTTACCTTTTGCAGCACCAGCTTTTATAAATACACTGCTTCATTACAGCCATACTCTCACCCTTCTAAGACTTGCTCCCCTCCCTTTGAATGAGGTTTAAAATATCCAGTTCAAATCCTATAAATGGGCAAGACTAAAGATTCCAGTCACATTACTGCTGAAATTCAAAGTTGAGCCTTGACTGTATTTTCTTTTCCGACTGCTGCTGAGGTTATTGTTAGCAATTATTTGACTGAGAGAAGAGGGAGGTGGAGAGAGAAATGGGAAAGAATGAGTGGTTAGATAGCAGTGTTCTGCAAGATATACTTAGAATCAATCACATTACTGTTTTCTCAGCCAAGCTAGTGATCATAAATTCTGTATCTTTCCCCAAGCTCAGTGGCTGTGCCAGCCATTCATTCTGAAATGCTTCATGTTTCCTGTACAGGAGTTCACAATAGGATTATGAATTCAGGAGAAAGCTGTGCTCAAGGAGGGGCAGGGAGTGAAAAGAAGCTTGTATGGTATAGCATTGCACAGTGTGCAAAAAGAAAACCAAGTCAAGAAGATACAGAAATGGAAAGGAGGTAGAAGGAAAGAGAGTTTATTTCTAGTTCATGACAGAAGTTTTGTTCACAGAGGAATTTATCTGCCTTGCCTTGCTTTCACTTGGGAATTGGAACTGGAATTTAATTTGGACAGTTTGGAGTTGACCACTGAGGCCTGGAAAAATGTGTTTACATCAGGAAAAGCAAAAGGAAAGGGGTGTGTGGGGGGGTTGCACACAGGGCTGGAAAATGTTTTGTCCCTCTGTGCTTCCAACTCTAAGTATAGTGATGACTAAAGCAGCAGCTACAAATGAAGTCATGCTTCCTCTCCTCCTATGTCAGCTCATGGGGAAAAAAAAACCATTTCTCACAAGAAATGTGATGTTCTTCCCCCCATCCCCATACATGTATTGGAGGTCCCGGTATATAATGTCTGTACATTTCATTTTCACTTGTATCTCACCAGTCTGCTTTCAAGGCATAATGGTGCCTGAGGGAAAGAATATGCTTGTCAAAAGATCTTATGGAAACATTAGTTACAAAACTATGCTGTGGCCTTGCTGGGCTGAGTTACAAATGCCTGGAGTGAAGCTTGAGATCAGAGAGCAATCAAATATTTTCCATGCCAACCAGCAGTAAAAGTAAGTGGGAACAAAAGCAGGGATGTGGTTACAAGGTCCTGTGGTTACAGGAATTATTCTACTACTGAAGCCATCAGGAGCCACAAACTAGAAATCTCTGCTCCACCTCAGTATCTTGCAGCTCTGAGAAGCAACAAATGCTGGATTTCAGCAGCTTCTGCTGAGTTTTGAACTCAGTGGCAGCCCAGAGGCAGAAATCATTGCCTTTCAAGAGGCTAGGTCTATTTTTCTGGTGAGAGAAAGGTGCTGCTGTTCAGAGCTTCCCCTGGGATGCTGGGCAGATCTGTCTCTCAGAGAGGCAGGACACTGCTTCCTTGGTGAGCCAGGTTTTGCATGTTACTCAGTATTCAAAAATCAGTGGAAGCAGTAAGCCTGAAAGCTGATGAGGAGCAACTGTAAGGGGAAGTTCCTGAGCTTGCCTGCTCTGTCTGGAATGCCTGTAGGAACTCAAAGCAGCAGTGCAACAGCTTAAAGAAACCAGTGGTACCCTTCCCATCCTCACATCCACCCTCTTTTTTTTTTTTTTTTTTTTTTTTTCTTCTTCTTTTACAAGCTAAGGCATGGAGGTGTTACTAACCACTGGCCATCTCCCCACCTCAGGCTGTCAAACTAATGATGCAGAGCATAGGTGATAATACAGTTCACCTCCCTGTCTTTATAGGCATTAGAGACAAAAGGCACAGTCCTTTGGACAGATAAGCCAAAACCAGAGCAATTTCCTCAGAGCAATCTCCGCTTTCTAAAAAGCAAAATCCAATTTCCAAATCCAAAATTCCAATCTTCCCTATCCTAAAACATCTTTGGGCAAAAGACTGTTTACAGTAAAAGGTGTTTAAGTATTCAAGATTGTATTTTTAAGCATAGCTTCCATATGCAGGGCTAAATTTAAACAATGACTTTCAATACTGGACCATCATATACGTATTTGCATTAGGATTTGCACAGGCAAAATTCTAATGAAAACAGCCAAATACTTCAAATGGTAACATCACTAAAACTCCAAAGGCATGTATGGTTTTATATATAACATATAGAGGTATATATGTATAATTTTCTAATCACATTTACATGCCCCTGTAGTTGCAATGGTTTGCATACACACAAAAATATGGTGAAAGTTTAAATTCTGCTCCCAGAATATCAAAGGAGAAACAAGACAATTAGGTTTTTCATATCTATGTGATCACTTTGGGGCAGTTCCTACACTCTTTTCTCAGGGCTGGAGTTCTAGAAGTAACTTGTACCCATCAGAGCCAAGGAGAGTCACAGGTACTGCACTGTAATTGTAATCAGAGCCTTGCCACCTCTTTGGGGAATTTAGTGGGTGTTTCTGTTGAAGGATTTGGCTCTACCCAGTTATCTACTTATATTCACAAACAGTACTGACTCAATCACTTTCAATCTCAAGTGTACATGACTAACTAGTAATTTCCCACATTTGTGACATACCATGACCTTCCTTGATGCTGTTAAAAGTTTGTAACTACACAGAAAAGCACTGGCAAATTGACAGCAAATGACCCTTGATAAGTTGTTTAGCAATTGCTTGACTTTTCTATGCAAGTTTATGCTCTCATGGCAACATGGACAGCATATCATTCTTTGCTGACTTCATTAAAAGAAAATGATCTTGTCTTTCAGTTAAAAAAAAAAAAAGAAAGAAAAGCTGTAACTGTTGAAGCAGCATGCACCTAATAAGCTACTTCTAAATCTGGCTCCATCATTTCAGTCTGTGGACTAGCAGAACAGAGCTTGCAGAATCCTTCTCAAGTAAGTACTGTTTTCTCTTAGCAGCATGTCTGTTTTTTTCATTTAAAATGTATAACAGGTAGCAAAGAAGTCTTTGGCATTAAATTGGTGGTGCTGCAATACGACATCTGAATTGCTTGCTTTAAACATGAATTAACATGCTCTGTTGTTTCATTTGGCAGGCATTACTGTCTTGAAAAGGGAATATTTAATACATTAAGGTACATGATGGCAAATTATATGGATGAAGCTTCCTGTAGCTGCAGTGCTAGAAGCTAATGGAATAATTTATAGTTGACTGTCATAATAGGGTTTTTTAAAAAATGATTTATGTATCTTTTATTTGCATAATGCACATCATGGAACATGCCTATTTGATCTCATCATAACTGGAATAAGCATCCTGAACACACTACTGGCCATTAAGTACAAAATTAGTACAATTACTTCTATCTTTAAGAGAGGAAAAGTCATATGGTGGCATTAATAATTTTAAGAAAGCTAATATGTACACATTAAAGCTACTTTAGGTTTGTATTAAATGCTGAAGGAAAATATTTATGATGGATGACTTTGTATAATTATACAAAGTATTAGTCAATCATCGTTAAACCCAAAAGTGTGTAGATGAAATAATTGTTTGTATGAGAAATGAGAAACAATATAAATGCACGTCATTAACCACAACAAATAGTACATACTGTCACATGCTTTCTGCAAGAGTATTTAAACAGCTCTGATGAACATGTTTCTTTAATCTAATGAAATGGGGTGGGGTTACAGGAGTTGAAGGAAAAAAAAGCAACAATCTTTTGCTTCATGTTTAAATTGCAACAGCTGCAGCAGAAAGGAGTTAGGGACAGGCAACCCAAAGGTCTCCTTTCACAGTCGATGTGCAAACACACACATATTCGCTTGCACACAAGCATTTTTTTTTCATTTAGCCCTAGCTGCTTAGCACCAGTTCACATGACATGCAACTCTAATTGCAAACAAACAGGAGGGCAGCACTTGGCAAAAATGTATCATAACTGCATCTGAAACACTACAGCTCTGCTACTGATATCCTGGAAACTATTAACACAGAAATGTTCTATACCTCCAAACAGTATAATTTATCTTAATCTTTTATGTAGGGAAAAATTTGCTGTATAAATTTAAATTGCTCAATTAATTTCCACAGCGAGGTAATCAAACATTTTCCTCCTATTCAAGATATACATCCCCCAACACTCCACGACACTAGCAGGCAAGAAATTACCATTTATTTCTCCCAGTTATTTTCAAATTATTCATAACAACACATTTAAAAGCATACTGCCAAGCCAACTCATTTATATGCAGGCAAGTTTTTTTAAGGAAACTTTTCCAGGACATATTGAAGCATGGAACTGGAACAACCATTTCCTTATTTACTGTAAAATAGAAACAGATAGTCTTTAGCAGATTATGCATATGGAGAGATAAAGAAAGAGGAGAGAGAGAACAAAATTACTCTGTTAGTTATGGTGAATAATAATACACACCTCCTTTGCAAGCAACACGAAGCTTACTACGAGCAGCTCTGTACAGCCTAATAAATTAGAAGCCAACAGATGAGAGTTCTAGCTTGACATCCCACAGCCTTTCCCAAAGCTACCACAAAATCTCAGGAAAAAGATGGATAGTTATAGTAGGGCCAGCAAGCAGTAAAAACTTATGGTACCTTCCACACAACACTAAAGGAGACATCACTGGGAATTAACACCATTAACAAATTTTGATCCTTTGAGCCTTTCCATGGATATTACTACTCAGCAACATGAGGATGCAATCATTGGTAACTTAATTTAATAGAGATTGACTAGGAGGGGAAAGAGGGTTGAGTTCATGAGGCCTCCCCAGGGGAATGGCAGCTTCAGAATCAAGGAGATGGCATTGCCTAGACCAAAAAGCTCATTCTTTCGCTATCCTTTGTGATTACCTAATCCTCCAAAAGACTGATCCTAATGAAATTCCACAAACCTACTGCAGGTCAGTTGTATTTATGAAAGTCAAAGCCCCTCAATGATTTGATCCAGCACAAAGAACTGTGCGGTTTTGCAATAAACAATTCGGTATAACACAATTCACTAATTTGAATGGGCTCACAGGACAGGGGGAAAAAAAATAGTATCATAGCAACATCTTATTCCTTCGTGGTTTATGCATTTGACAAAGACTTTCCTCCCAGTATTAAACTCTCTTCTGTGTTTAAGATTTAATTAGTAGAATTACATATTACTGCAGATGTAAAAAAGATGACAAGAAAATGATGCTGTACTGAAAGTTCTCTACTGTAACTCCTGGAACCATCACTAGGATGGACTTTGAGTAGGCTGACTTCCCCAGTAGAGTGGTATCACATCAAAAATTGATGTTATATAGCTTTGGGGACAGCAAGGCCATACAGAGCACAGTTCAAGTATTAACTCACCCACCATCACACTAAGAATGGATATAAGTAATCAAAAGGATATTGGTATAGAAAATATGAATTTCAAAATAAAGCAGAATTCAGAAGGTGGAAAAATATTTTCATTCCACTTGTGGAAAAAGAAAATTTACTTGTATTCCTAGTCTGATTTTGTGTGAAAAACTATTTCCATTCTTCTGTTAACTTTTCCTCTCTACTCTTTAAAATTTTCTTATGATTTTCCTCTTTTTTTTGGCCAAATAAAGAAAAAAGATATAGGGGCTGAGAAAGAGGAAGAGAGAAAAAGGAGAGTAAAATGAGGAAAAAAAGTATACGTAATTTAGAAAGCTACATGATACTGTTATCCTACCTCAAAGGACAACAGGTTTGAAAATAGACTAAAAGGATTTGACACTCTCCTAAAAACACACACTCAAGGAGCAAAGAAAGAAACCGAGACTCCTCATCTGTGTATTCTCAGAAGAATCAATTATTTTGCTGGCTCTTTTCACCATACAACTACAAAGTGAACTGGAGACACAGATTCAAATGCTAGGGTAATGCAGGTAACACACAGCTCTACCCAAGCGTACAGCATGGCTACAAAGAAGGTACCACGTGTGAAAAACAGCTCATGGAGCAGGTGGCTAAAGGAGAACCCAAGTAAGAGAAAGATGATGATGGTAGAGGACAGAAAGCATTTTGAGGAGTCAGTCACAGTCAAGGTATACAGCTGCAGCTGGTCACTAAATGTTAATCTGACAAAGAACGTGTTACTCACAGATGCTGTCATTTTCAGTTAGCTAGGAAACTCCATCTCTCTTGGCTGAGAGCAATGACCTCTCAGGCAGGTGATACCACAAGCTTTTAGTGCTAAGGAAATGCCAACAACGAGAAAATGTGATAGCGTATCTGCTCCAAAGCTCAGCCCAGCTGGATCACAAATCTGTTCTCTATATTGTAGATCAGTCTCCATATTGTTTTGTACTCCACTCTTCAAAGCACTCTATTGTCTGAAATGTGGATAAATAAAAGACCACTTAACACCTTTGAAAAAAGATCACAGTCTGCAGCTTCACTTCTCTGGCTCTTCTCAGCAAGAGTAAAATTTGTCTTCATAGGTGACAGAAAGGGAAAAAGTCTCCTAGGAATTAAGGGCTATCAAATGTCCTATCATCTAATACTGCACATGCCTGGTACATTTCTTTGAGCAAAATATACTCAGCAAAATGTGTCCACAGTCCACTTTTCTACTGCTAGGTAAGAAATCAGCCAATGGTATACAACTGATACTTGTCTGGCTGCTTACAAAGCAGTGGAGGGGACCTGATAGTATGATGCTGAGCATAGTACAGACCTGTGTAGAATGGAAAGATTCTTTTTCTCTGTTGTATTGCCATAAAAATAATTTAAAAAACAGTTTATTAAAACATTTCAAGCTTATGTTTTTCTCTCTCTAAATTTTAATTCAAATTTTAAGCTATAGCTTGCATATTAAACTGGGATGGCTCCAGTCTTGCTGCAGCTGTATGATTTGTCAGAGAACAGTGACTTCATTTTGAGGTTCAGGATCTATGCTAAAAAACATCTCTCCTTTTAATGCTCAACAATACTTACAGGCTTAGCACAGCTTCGTCTAGCATTCAGCTATAAATTAAATGAATCAGACTTGCAGCTGTGTGAAAACAAGATGGCACAGCAATTTGTAGCATTGTGTTTGGTCACTCTGTAGTTGAAAGAGACACGTATTTGCCTTAGCATGCTGGAGAGCTAGATTAATAGAAGGAATTTAGATCCTTTAGATCTTTAGATTTAGATTCAAGGTTGGAAGCCAAGTCCACCATGCAGATTCCTGCATAGAAGCACAAGTCTCTGTTCTGTGAGACATCAGAGTATCTTTTACGGTCCATTTCATGCCACTGAAAACTATCACTTTTATTGCTGTTCTTGGGAAGAGGTAAATACTTCAACAAAAGAACTTAATTCATAAGATACTGAAACTAGTTTTAATACTAGTGCTGTCAATACTCATGAAGTACATTCAGGAAGCTGACAATACTTTAATTCATCTCTGAAATTTTCCTCCTGATCAAAATTATCATATGTTTCAGAAATGAAAGTGGTTATCAGTTTACAGACGTATTGAATTGTACAGTCAAGTGTCTAGCACACCATAAAGTTGGTAAATGCACAAGTGAAGCTTTCTACTTCTTCAAGACCTGTAATTTGGCCTAACATGACTATGACTAAGGCAGTGTGGAAAAATCAGACTTATATTTCTGTCCCCTACTATGATTTATATTTGAATGGGATTCTCTCAGTACACCAATGAATATGTGGGGGAAGAGTCATTGTAGTAAAGCCCCTTCAAAACTGGATCTCCAACTATATTTTGACATTTTGCATATAGTCAGTTCCATAGCATTTATGCTATCCTATTCTTTTGACAGATACACTAGGTCAATTTAGGCAGCCTAATGTTAATCACTGCAAACCTGAAAAAAACAAAAAAAAATTCTAATTCTCTCACCTTCCCACTAGAGAAAGCCAATCAGTTTTAATGCACCTGGATTTAAGTATATAAACACATTTTTTGTGAGTCTTCCAAATGCAAACAAATTAATTACTAAATAAGTTTTAAGAGTCAAGACTGGTTTAATGCTGACAGCTTTGGTACAATTTTCTGTTTGCCATTACAGCCAATGGTACAGAGCTATCAACAGTTTTTAGGGAAAGGAAAAATTCATTTTAAGATTTTAACTAGTTCCAGTTAACAGCCACCCATTAAAATAAAGGAACTGAACTTTCATTCTACTGGTCCTGAAGAAGGCTGGATCCCTTGAATATTAAAATTGGATCCTATAGAATTAGAGTAGATGTCCACTGGAATTTTACTTAAGAGTGCAAGACTTTCAAGGAGATTCTAGGGAGGTAAAATGACTAGAGGCAATAACTACTGTGTCTCCTGCCCATTACAAAAGATTTTCTCTAAAAAAAAAAAGGATGGTGAAGTTAATGTTTAATGATATGGAATTTTTGCTGTGTGACACCTAGCACCAGAGGAATAGACATTGTTCCCATTAATTTGGGAACTAGACACTTTCTGCAGAAGTGCTAAATGAAACCATGCTGAGAGCATTTTAAGCCAACACTGTCTTGCTGAAGAAATTAGGCTAGACAACCTTATATTAAAAGCAAATCAGTATTTGGCAGCCATTAGAGAAGAAAAATTAGACCCTTTTCTAAAACAAACCCAGTCAGAGAGGAACATCTGAATAATATAAAGGGATAAATTTAATTATAAAGTAGAAAGGTCCAGTAAAATGCTCCAGAATAAACTGCATTAAGTACAAAAAGTAATGTATGAGGTTTGATAACAATTTCCTTAAAGGCGAAAGGAGGAAAGAGCATATCTGAACAAGAATGGGCACTGAAAGAGTTGGAATGTAGCTATTTTGAGAGCGGACAGTGTGCTTGATGGACTTATACATCTGTAGGGCAGACAGAGAATTTAGGAATGAATGGGTACATCTGACTCCCAACAAAGCCACATTCTGACTGATCTAGTCATTCCAAAGTTCTCAGTTTGTCCTGTAGATTGATATCCAACAGACCTTCAATCACACTGAACATTAATGACTAGTCTTATTTATTTCAGAAAATACCACATCTCATTTTCTTAGGACTGTATACAGTGAGAATCTACTGATCAGGGAGCTATTGAAAAATATGAGGAAATGCTGTTTCTTAAAAGATTTTGTCAAAAAAGTTGCTAGGCTCTGGAGACTAGATAACTAGCCATGAGAGCTTGTCCAGTTATGTTGCATTCTTCTTCATACGTATTCCATTGGCAGTTTTCCTCTTTGTACTTTGCCCTTTATTAATATATATATATTTTTATAAATGTAATAAAAGAAATAAATTTGAGCATGGTAACTGAATACAGTGTTGGCACCTTGGAGAAGGAAGTCACACGTGGCCCAGAGGAGGTAGCATGTGGAGGAATTAGCATTTTCTGTCAAAGAGGTGGGAGATGAGAATTCACTCCATGAACAGGTTTGAAAAAGGTTTCATTAGAGGCAGCCTGGAGAATCAAATGACCAGAAAAAGAATTTTCTGCATAGTGAACCATATGCACAAATATTCTGAAAGTAACAAGATTCAGATTAGAGAAAGTTAAATATATATATATATAATAGACATTTCCAGAATAACTTATTTTGGCGGAATTTCATCTTACCTACATCACCTAGGAGATACCTAATTCCCCATTTGTGAAGACTTCATATCCCATACAGCCTGAACACCTGAAAAGTTAAAATCTATAATCTTCTAATCTTCTATAGAGATATTGATATCAGAACAGAGACTGATCAGCAATTGCAATTGCTACTGGCTCCAGTGGGTTTGACTCTGTTGCATAGACAGTATTTCTGGGCAATGTAAGGGCCGACTGAGAACTAGCTTACAGAAAATCCACTGCATTGTAATCGAAAGACTCACCCTTTGTTGCAGCAAGAACAGTACAGAAAACAGTGCAATTCCTGACCCAAAATCCTGGAGTCTATCCACTAACTACAAAAGGTGCTGGACCCAACCTTAACCAGATTTAAAATATACCCCAATATTTTGTTCAAAAGCATGATTTACTTTTTAGTTAATAGCTTAAAGTCTTATTATGAATCTCATTATGTGTAAAACCTCTAGACTTGTTTATAGTTTTTCAAATGCAGGTAATTTGCAGAATATCTTATTGTTAGTGCATTGAAATCATAACTGTAGATATATAAAAACTATGCACACTTTAGTACTAGAACTGTTGAATGTTGTCTGCTTTGACCCCAAAATGATCACATCTTCCAGAGCATTACAAAGAAACTTCCAGTTGTCATAACAACCTACTGCAGCTTTTTTGCTACATGTATACCCTCCATTTGTTTCTGATATTATTAGTAAAAATTAAAATCACCTAAAGTTTAAAAAACAGGAATATTATTAAACAGCAGTGGGAATGAAGATATACTTTTAATTTCCTGCAAAGCTAAGATTTCAATTTTCAGCCTTTGGACAGTGATCTGTAGGGAATTACTCTCAATCAATTCATGTTGGGAGGTAACTACTCTGTTCTGCTCCATTTTTATACAAAATATGCAGGTTTCTTATAATGTCTGTGTAAAATGACACTCCAAATATAAATAAGCTTAAATTAACCTTTAGAAAAATCTTTATAAATTTGGCTAAGTAACAAGTTTACCAGACAGGTCCCTGAATGCATCAGTCTTGTCAAATGAAAAACTGAATCATTATGAAAGTCCCATTTAAGCTGTGATCTTAGATAACACTGTTATAAATGTTTCAGATTCAGCCATCAACTTAGTTTCTAGTAGGAAAGAATCAATATTACCCTGTTTATATTCTTTTATTAATACTAAAATAGAACACAATAGGTTAGTCATTGCACTAGACTAATTACGAACTGGATACATCTGAGTCCCTGGAACTTGTTCACTTATGAGTTATCACAGTTTGATCCTTGTTAATATCTAGAGATCTCATTTTGATTAGAGCCTCATTATGCAATGTTATGTATCAATGCATAGAAAAAGACAGTCTTTTCCTAAATTTTAAGGACAAGTAATGGCAGCTGCAGAAGAAAGTTCAGGTTTCCACCAAAGGTCATCTAACAGGTTAATGGCAGAACTGCTAACAAAGGACACCTTATTTACAGGCAAGACTATCACATAGTTCAGGCAGTTTTCAATTGACTTGCACAGACATACAGATTCATTACAAGAACTGCACTCACCATTTCTAAAATAATGCAAAATTAATACATAAGTATTTCTGTTAAGATATTTTAATGTTAATAAAACAGTTTTAGAAGAGTTCACAAAGATCAGAAGTCAGGCAAGCATCCAGCTAGTAGAGGCATATTAAGGCAAGAAATAACAGAAGAATTTGATTGCTAATACAGCTTGCTAAAGGTATATTTCAAGAATACTGCCCAGACTACTGCAGCAATACATTGCTATTCACAGACGTACCTGCTTGCACGGGAGAGAAAAATTCTCTTTACCGGCAAAGTGTTCAAAGAGATTTAGATCTATAAGGCAAAATAATTTTAACACTTTTAAAAGTAATTCATTTAACATATGGAAACTAGATTACAAATATCAAATCATTATAAAAGAGTTCAGTCTCAAACATCCAAATTCTTAAGCATATGCTGGTTTAATATTCAGCTTCTCTATTTGAAAATGTGACTAGTTGAAATAATTTTGGTGATTCAGCACACTCTAGAGAATATTTTGGTCAACTTATTTAAGACAGACCACTGAATAGTCAGTGTTGCTATAAACTTTGATAACATTTATTCTAATGAAGATTTAGAAGGGTGGATGTAAACAGGTTTGTATCAGTCATTCCCATGTCAGCCTAATCTCATCCAAGTAAGAAATCTTATCTGTTTTTTTGCAGGTGTAGCTTAATCTTTGTTTTTAATAATTAGCCATTAGATCATATGCCATGATCACCATTTCCTGACTGGTTAGACACAAAGGTCTGAAGTCATTAGGCAGAAATCATTTGAAGAAAGAGAAGAAGTAGTATTAAAAACATAAGTATCCTGACATTTTTCTTTTTCTTTGCGAATGATAATTGACTGTCATATGAATGACATCTTTCAAAACAAATGGGCTCCTTCCTGACAATAGAATATATAAGCAATATTTGTTGGCTGTACCACAGCCTTCTGTCTCATTCACACTTTAAAATTTGCACATATGCAATGGATAGTTGAATTTGTGCTTGTAGTTCTCATAGCTTTGTTCATGCACAAATGCACTCAATGCCACATGAATAAAAACCACTCTTCTCCAAATATGTACAAATCATTAAAGATTCTGGCTCAAGAGTGAGGCTTGCTCTGTTTCTGAAACAGAAATATTAATAAAGTCCATTAAAATTGCAGCAACCGAGAACTTGCACTTTGTTAAGCTCTAATGGATCCTGGAATGCAGAAGTTCTGAGATGCATTAGCAGAGACCCTACATCTTTGGGGAATCCTGTTTGCTTCAGCGAGTCACCATAGATTTACAGAAGTTTGTATTAGGACATACTGAACAAACCCCTAAATTCTGGCTTTACAAGAAGAGAATAGTGTTGTACTGTGCCACGACTGCACTGAAAAGGTCATGAAAATCTGTGTGTTGACAAAAGAAAACATTCAGCAGCCCTACAAACTGGCACAGTTCACCTTTGATTGAGAGAGGAATACATTCTTCTGAACCAGAATGGTGTGAATAGGGTTTATGCATTTTAAGCCACATTTTCTCAGTGATCAGGATAATGTTCATAACATGCAGCGGTATGGCACAGTCCCATAGAAAATATGGAAGCATTTCAGAAAGTAATTCCAGTAAAAGCAATTGATTTCTGATGTGGTAAAAGGATTTTCTTGTTCCCCTGTTATTTGCAAAATTAATGCACTTACTATGTTAATTTGAGAGATTCGTAACACTTCAGCAGTTTTTATGAACTATGATTTAAATGAGTCCTGGAATTACCAATGTGGAGACAATAAATTCTTTGCAGTGGCAAAGTGACTGGTAATGAGGGACCTAAGTACAATGTCTGCTTCAAAAGCTTGTAGAATTACCTTTTAACCTGAGCTGCTACTGACCTGTCAGCTATCTTTGACACACTTAAATGTGCTCCTTATTGACTTTTTTCCCCTCCCCCTTGTCACCTGGGAGTCTCTTCTCCTACTTCTCTTCTCAGTCTCTTCCAAGAATCCTGCTCACATCCCCATGCCCCAGTGTTTAACGGAGGTCATTCAGATTTCTGCTCTGATCCCCTTCTCTTTTCTTTCTGCACCTGCTGTATTGCATCAGTCAGAATGCCACAGTGATAGCAATGAAGGTGATGTAAACTGAGACTGATTTCCACCAGCAAAAACGGGTTAAACAACTTGTTTTGTCAGTCATCCCAAGGAAAGGGGATGCAGAGAAAACCTTCTGAATTAATCATTTTATTCTCTGGTCACTTCCTGTGGTAGCACATCATCAGGAGATTCCAGCCTTCAGACTGCTTACAAAGCCAGACTATAGCCCTTAACCTCACTTTGATTACGTTTTAGGTTCTTGCATGCACACAGCAAAAATAACGATTCTGTACTTCACAGTTAAGACTTCTCTAAACCATTACCCTCTATAAAAAGCTTCAAGAGCCTTGCACAGAAAATGATGGAAGACCTCACTGTTATTGTTCCATACTCATTTACAGTGCTGAAAAAATGCACCTTGCTTTGGATTCAAACCTGCAAATTATTTTAGAATGAAAATGACGGCAAGAGCAAGCAGGTGGAAAGTGAGAATCGCATTCTCTTTTTGTCTTTCTGGGTCCAACAGATCTGCCACTAAGCTTTCTAGTAGAACGGCAAACACTGGTAGCATTAGGACAGAATAGCATGACCTTCTCTACTATTGGATTTTAAAAAGCCCTGAAACAGAACCACCCCAGACTTTACTTACTGAGAATTGATTTACATTATGGTAGTTTGGTTTCCAGTTCAACAGACAGGAATATATCATATGCTGTTTGGATCAATGAAAGCTCATGTTTATCCACTATGCACTCAATAACCTGGAAAATTTACATGTCCTATAGATTCTGCTGATTACTATGGCTAATTAAAATGATGAGAATGTGCTATTGATCTAATTATGAAACATATGCATAATTTGGGATGCATATGGGATAAAATGTGGTGGCTGCACTAATATGCCTGTCAAAGACATGCCTGTTTTCTTACAAGACAGAGAAGGATTTATGGGAATGCCACTCTCACTGATGCCAGCTGACATACAGACACAAAAATAAATGGAGCCACTGTCACAGGGCTCCATTTCCCCTATTAAGCTAGAGGGTGTTGTGCCTGGAAGACCTGCCAAGCAAGAGGGGGCTGGCAGGGTGACTGAAGAAAGAGCATACTGTGCATCCACCTCTGCATGTGTACAAGAAGCAGGAACTGATACAGAGACGAAACTCTCTGGAGACTTGACAATGAACAGTTACTCAAAACACTGCAGCTTCAGTGAGGACAGCTTTGAGTTACAGAGTAGCACAAGGTCAGAAGCTAAAAGCTTTGTTAAAAGCAAAAATAAGGATGAAGGCTATCGACCCCATCGATCAAAGCACTGTCAGAGAGGGGGTGAAAAAACCCATGGACTGGAACACTCTTCTTTATATCCGGCAGAATTGGGAAACACTGGCCAAAAGCTGCAGAGGCAGAAGACAACACACAAGAAAAGCAGTTCCTCTGCATCTGACCTGAGTGTGGTGAGTCAAGGATCATCAAGCTCAGTGTCTGTTGTGGAAGAAAAAATTGAAGCTAAACTCAAATTCTCTCAATTTATTAATGAAGTTACTTTCAGAGTGCTTGATCCCATGAGCCTGAGGGCATACCGAGCTGCTAAACTGAAGAACACCTTTCCATCCGGTGTGAGAAGCCTAGCTGATCTGCACATTAAGAGAAAGTCTCCTGAAGGATGGAAAGAGAACATTCTAGATGGGAAAACTCACCAAGAAATAGACAGTCTGAGAAGTGATGACATTGTGACTGGAGCACGAACACGCAAATTAAAGTCCTTGTCCCTGGATACAAGTCCTTCTCTTGGGTCATTTGGTAATGGTGCCTCATGCAGAACAAGATCTGCCTTGCCTGTAGAAATTATGATTTCTCAGAGCAAAGAAATGCCAGCCAGAAAATCTGCTTCTCTGCCTAGAAGTGCAAGCATGGTGAGCTCTCTCTCAAACCACTTCTTTGGGTTGTATGTGATAAGTACTTGTGCATTAATGTGACTGAGAGTTGTTCCTGTCTTGCTGGGTGGGCTCTTACTGTGTACAGAAATTTTTCTCCAGGGTGGAACAAACATGGCAGATTTATTTTTAGTAGCTGAAAAACCAAGCTCTAGGATTTATAGGAGGAAGGGAAGACAGGATACACCTTCCAGGTCCTTCCCAGTCCTTCTAGCTTGGTAAAGGAAGACTTTATGAGAGTCAAAAAAAAGGTATTCCTGCGTTGCAAGGAAACATAGATATAACCAAGCCAGCTCTACATGAGCAGCCAAGACATCCCCAGGAAGGATAACTTAGCCCGAAGAGGGTTCAGTGACCTACTAGTTAGCCAAGTTTGCTAGGTTAGAGCTTGCTCAGATATCTCTACACTAAACAGGCATGTTCCATTAGTGCATCTAAGCGCTAGTGAGAGGTCTGACATCCTGAAAACCTTGCTATGGATTGTGTGTCTGAGTTAATACATCTAGTCTGATAATTTCATTCCTAATTTTTCTGAGAAACCTTAAGAACAGGGAAAGTTATTTCTTTGGACTGAAGCTCTTTCTTCTATAAGCTGGCCAAAAATATTCTTGTTTTTAATTTTTTCTTATGATATTCTTTGTTTCTCTGAGCAAGGGGTGTTTATGCCTACGGAGGAGGGTAAAAAGAGATTGTTGTTCTTTGTTTGCATGGCACTGTAGGAAATCCTGAGCTGCCAGACCTTGAACTGCCACATTATATTGTTTTGCCTCTAGGGAAATAGTTATAATCCTGCTAAAACAATAAAGGTCCAGGAACTGTTACTTAAGACTATACATATGCACACAGATGTTGCTAAAATGTGAGCTGCTGAAGCTCCGCTATTCTTAAAAAAGCCAATTCAAATTAAATAAAAAAACAAAAAGTTGTCTGTATTCACAGAGGACTAACAAATAGGAGAACATCCGAATCTCAAGAATTTCATGCAGTCTTCAGCAGCTCAAGCTTAGGATTTTACAGGATGCCCTTGGATGTTTTAGTTATCATCTATCAAAGACAGCCTGAGGGAGAACAGAAGGGGTGAAAGATAATGAAACATGGAGAGAAATTGCCTGTTCTGTGACGTCACAGCTCCACAATGGAAGCTGTCCTGCAAAGGGGTCAGAAGGCTCCATACTGAGCCTATGGCAGGATATGGGTTTTTTACATTTTGATTAGCCATCTGTCATAGCATCTTTTCCAGTGGACTTACTCATACTGTACAGATTGGAACATCCAACTGATGGAGCACTGACTGACTAAACACTCCTGAGTGCTTTCTAACTCCAGTCAGTTAATGTAGGCATCAGTCTACTCCAATTTAAGCATCAGCCTGCTCTAAATCTAGTCATTTAAATTAAACACATTAGTTACCAAGCATTTTATCTCAACAAGCAATACTTCAGCCTGCAGAACTCAACATGAGAAAAGGAAGGAGTGGCAAGGGAAAAAAATACCACATTCAGTCTTATCTACAGATTCAGGACTCCTACATGCAAAAGGTTTGCCTTCAATGCAATTTATTTAGTGCAAGTCCTCACCTGAAGCATGCCCAGTAAGAAGCAAAAGGATAACTGTACAATCTTGGATGTTGTTATTGTAAAGATATTTAAAAAGTATTTGATTATATAATGTTCATTTGAATGCACATATAGAATACTGCCTAAAACTACATTTCAGTTGCCAAGTTATCATTCATATGTAGAAGATAATCCGAGAGGGCGAGAGAGAGAACAAGACAGAGAGCAAGTGAGTGCTGGTTACATTGGCTTAGATATAAAAACAGAAGAGCAGAGGTATAACAATACAGATTCTGAAGAGCATGAAAGAGCAGGCTTGAAAATTTGAGGTTAAGAAAGCTGAACCTAATAATAAAAGTGACTCAGAAGAGGAATTTTGTCACACTGCCTCCTGTCTGTTATGTTTTCTAAAGTCCACTGAGATCTCCACAACCGTGTCTGCACTTTCTTTGATGGGTCTGTATTGGATCCAGGCCCACTAAAGTGATTTTCAACTTTCATTCTTCAGAGAGCTGGTCAAAATATCCAGGAAGATTTCTGCAGAAATGACATATCAGTTTGCAAATAGCTGTAACTGAAATGAAATCTAAAGAAATCATCTTCACTGTAGATCTATGCAGAGGAACTTATGGCTAGCAGTATAGAAAAGGATACTCTATCTAATGACCAAAGTTAGAGAGAGTTCCCACAGGCAGAAAGCAACTACCAAGTATGATGGACGTGGCATTGCTGTGGTATAAACTGTTTGAGTGACCTGGTAGGCAAGATGAAATTATTTCTCATGTCTATGCGTTAATCTAAATTTGGAATGGTTGGATAAATAATTGGGAAAGCCAAATGATTTAACTAGATGAAAGCAAGCCATCAAATCAATGACAATGTGTGTGTGTGTGTGTGTGTGTGTGTGTGTGTGGCGGGGGGGAGGGTGGTACTCAACTCAAGACTATGTCAGACTTCCAGGCTGAAATGAACTGACTAGTTCAGTAGGCCAAAAAATTTGGAAAAAGAATTGCACAAAATGAAGTGTTTCTCAGAACTGGAAGGATATGGTTGTTGAAGTCTGTCAAAGGACAGATCAACACAGAGATAAATATGGATGGGTCCAAACAAGACTCATTGTCCTCAGATCCAGGGTACATTACATTTCAGAGAAAGCCAGGCAGGAGAAGAGACTAGTCTGTGGCTTTTAAGGCCTGTTTCATGTTAAATGCATTTATTCCAAACAACCAGTGCTTTTCTTCAAGAAGACTTTGGATATCACTGCTATTGTTCCAGGAGGAAACAGAACTGTTGGTACCAAGCCAAAGTTTAGTTCTCAGATAATCATACGTAAGATTGACTTCAGACCTGAACAGCTCTGTAGTGTCTTGAGATTTGAATCGACCTGGATATTACATCTGAGTCAAATTTAGTTGCATGCATATGAGGATCAACATTCCAACCAGACCTCCTCTTCACATATTTACTTTTGCCTGCACAAGGGAGCATATTATACAATATTATAGATTGATTTTTCCTGTTTGTGGGAAAAAAGCATCTCCATTTCTTCCTTTGAAAGGCTTTATCTTTCCATCTTAAAAAGGAAACAACCCCCCCCCCAAAAAAAACCCTACCAATAATACATATTCTGTGAGCAAGAGGTGTTAGAATCACTTGATTATTGACCTCATCTTTATTACTATATGCATATGTATCCTAAGGAATTGTGCACTTGTCACCTAAGGCCATGACATTATCTCATCTCACAGAATAAACAAGGTCAAGCCTGATCAATACAAATGACTTAGTATGCTGCAATATGCCCCCAAGTTGCTAGCAACTCAGTGCTCCAATTTTGTGCAAATATTGTCTTATAAAAAAAACTTGGGTAGGGAGAATGTCACTCCTACAGAAATTTTTGGAAGTCAAGATTTTAAGTGCTACAAGACATGCTTGCACAGGGGGCACGGGGAGGGCAGAAAAATAACCTTGCTCTATAGAAGCTAACCATGCTTACTGAGCCATGTCTGATAATAATTTAGCTGCATCCGTGCAATGCTGCACCCAAGCAGATAAAGCCACCAACAATTTTTTATTATCTAGACAGTGTCATTACATGAACACAGTTAGACTCTTTCCGAACCCAGAGTGATGTGCCTGTGTAGCAACACATTACACGGGCTTCTCAACTTGTTCTGGCACCAGCTTCAGGATTTCTTCTACATTTGACATACTGCAGCTACCAAGCTAACTGCATCCCTGCTGGTCTCACATCTCCATCTGCCTCCATCTCACAACTGAATTGCACTATTCTAATCACCCAGATCAGGCTGATGCTACAGACACCCATCAGAACCAGGGGTACCTGTAGATGCTAGACCTGCCTCCTGTGTGATTTTCTCTAAAGCGTCAAACTTTGGGTCCACACAAGCTGTTCCATTCCTTCTTGTAGTGTTAGCAAAGCCTCCAGAAAACAAAGTATTCACCATTGCTCTAATTTCAATCAATGTATGCCCTAAAGTACGCTTAACTATAGCTGTTGAGACAGAAGGGGACAATGTCTGTTACAAAGACTTGCATCCTTATAAAACACGAGTGAAGCACTCCTTTTCATTCCTCTCATGAGAAGTGAATATTACAATAATTACTGTAAAGATGAAATATAAGCAATTTAGACATTTATACAGGCTGTCAAGAAGATTCAAATTCTAATGATGCATATATGAAATCCTGTTAGCTAGTTAATTCTTAAGGAACCCTATAGGTAGCCTCCTGAAGCAAAGTATCATAAGGCATTAACAAAAATAGGCAAAATGATACCAGTTTCTGCTCTTTCTGCTATCTGTTATGTATGAGGATTCATGCTGTTCATTACAGGTTCTCTTGCAAGAGGAGTGCCTCAGCATGGGGATGCCTTATGCACTGCATGGAAGATTAGTTCCATTTTCTACTGTTACAGCCACGGCATTTGCAGGACAGTCTTACTCTACCGCAGGTTCTTTCCTGTCTGAGAAATTCAGGTGGGGGAGGGTATCATTTCTAAAGTACTTGGTTTCTGGGGCACTTCAATTCTATCATTGCATCAAAGATGATGGTCCCTGTCCTAGAGGGACAAAGGGGCCAAATCTCTTTCATATAAGAGGTCCTTCCAGCCTGATACAGAGCTGTAGAAAAGGCAAGTGTCTTGCTCTTGGATGAATGCCAAAGCTTTCATTTCCATGTATGGTACAGTGGTGTTTACAAATATGATCAGGGTTCAAATACTCCATAATGGAAAGTATCATTTCACTGACTGTTGTGTGAAATATAATAGAAATAATAAGAGGAAACACCAGAAGCGCAGAGAGATAAAGTCATTTGTCCAGGTCAGCGGTCAAGCCAGGAGCAGAACACAGGCCAAAAAAGCCTTCCAATGTCCTATTTTCTGGTCTGTTCTAGCTCTTTCAGGAATGCAGGACAATTTAGAACCACCCTAAGTAGTAGAAATACTGCAGCTCTGATCACCCAAGGTTTCGAGAGGACTACAAGAAAGAAAGAAAAAGTAAGAAAGAGGACTACATCAGATATTCCATTCTTTAGCTAAAGCACACAACAAATTGTCTCATTAAGGCCTCATATTAGTTTCTTATGGCAACGGAAAATGCCTTATGACCACCTTTCCTGGCATCCTGGCCTCTCTCTTGTCATGTCGTCTTGTATGATACTGCTTAGAATTCTGCTCCCCTCTGCCTTGAAAACTGGAGGTGACCATCAGGCTGTCAAAATACGGATTAAGTACATGACTTAATTCCTTTATCAAATACTAGACTGAGAAAAGATAATGGTCATTTCTTTGCACAATTCAGACAACAGCAAAATCCATCTGTGCTTCAAATTCATTTGAAGAGAACACAGGAAGAACATAGCCACTGAACTGCTAGTAAAACAAACCATAACTTTCTTTTGTTATTATTTCTTCATCTACAGACCCCTCAAAACAGTAAATTAACAACTTGTGTGTTTGGTAATACTGTATAAGAACTATAGGTCAAAATAATTGAATTTGGGTGTGAAAAGCCAGTACCACATCTTTAGGCAAAGGGGTCCGCAATTGCTCAGCACTTCCAAAATTCCCTACTGCATCACTAAAACCTTTCTCCTTCTGATGCCAACACTGACTGTGTTTCTAATTCTATAAACCACTATTGTGAAATTGTCACTATGGCTGCATTAATTGCCATTTTAATGATGTACCAATGAGCAGCATTCCAAATGTATTATATATGCAGATATGTACGGTTGAAGCTTCAGGGGCAGATAAACTAGCTTTATGCATAACACCTCGTGAGAGACAGCCATGCAGTCAAGCACTGTAAACTATAGGAACTGAGGACCAAAATAAATGGCTGTGCTTTCTGACCCTCACAATGTCTGTGAAATCAAGGACAAACTTGATTTTTCACCAATCAAGTTATTGAAGAAGCTCCTACTTTTAAATACCCCCTCAGTCTCTGAGAGGACTTGGCCAAGTTAGGTTTGAAGCAGCTGGTAGTGTTCATCGTACCAGCAGCAGCCAAGCTGGGGCAAGCTCAGCAAAGTCTAACAGTCCAAGTATTTATCCAGTTTCATCAGTTAAATATAGAGCACTGAACAGTCTCCTTCATTTTGTCTGTGACATTTATGGTACAGTCACAAGATAATGGAAGCCAAGAAGGCCATGTGCAATTTCATCTCTAGTTAATTTAACACTTCTTGTCCCAATAATGTGGTATTGACTCCTTTGCCCACTGCTGAGAGTGCAGCAGCCATGTACTGTAAGAGAGATCAGCATAATGTTTTTAGAGCAGCAGATGTGACATCGTTTTACAAGCAACAGTATGAGCAGACGGTGTTTAGAGAGTTCTCCTTGCCTGCTCTAAAACACCTCCGTTGGGTCACTAATGGATCCTCTGTCTAGTTGAACACAGTGTATAAAGCTACAATGTTCCCAAGATGACGCATATGGTCATTTACAGCATCTCAGCTCATCAAATACAAATTAGATCAAAATCTTCTTTACAGAGCATAGACACCTATAAGCCAGTACTCAATAGAGCAAGCTATTTATTCAAGACAGGATAAAATAAAAAGACAGCCTGAGCTGCTTCACAATAAAAAGATTGTGTTTTCAACTAAATTAAGTATCTCAAGAAAAAGACTGCATTTTTTGAAGTTAGGGTTTGTACTTGTTCCCCCCTCACCATTTTTAGAGGAAAAGGGGAGTAGCAAGTGAGAGAGGAGGGAGATGTTTGGATAAAGGGACAGGTGTTACTATAAAGTTGAATTTCTGCACAGGATGCAGGGCTCTAACCAGAACACAAGGTCATTTTCCAGCCAAATCTACTATTTGCCTTCAGAAGGATGGGTACTCAGCCAGAGAAAAATGCTGAGCCTATGCAGTTCACATTGATTTCGGTGTCTCTTGGCGCCAGTCACAGGAAAGCAACACTGGCAATCATAAATGTTTAGTGTGCTTTTTCTAGTGATTTTTGTTAACATGACTTTTCCTCTTCCTCTGATCTTCAAAATCATTCTCAACTGCACACTCTATCTTTGGGTGCCTTTAGAAAGAAATGGTACTTTCAGAGTAATTGACGCTACAACAGGTTTACAACAATTACCAACAACAGAGATGCCTGAAAGCTGCAGAGCCAGACAAGGGAAGGAAAAGAGCAAGATGGAGAGAAGACCAATAGCTCTTTCTTCTTTGGCCCAACTTTGGTCTAAAATCCTTTCTGTGCAATTTATGAGACAACAGGTTTTAAAGGTGTTTCTACTCATTTTTCTTTCATTCCTTCAGCCAGCAGCCTGTGTTTGTCATGCTTGTGAACTGATTTCTTGTCCTGCCACAACATGACTTTGGCATATCACAGAGGCAGAAGGCCTCAGCAAGCAGTGACTCTCTCCCACAGATACATACAATAATTAACACAACCGTTTTGTCTGGTCAACATTATGAAAACTTCTGAATTCTGCCAATAGCAGATTGAAATGCAAGGCACTACTCAGAGCCAGAGCTTGCTCTGATGCATTTTTCCAGTCGTGTGATTGATATTTTTGCCCCACTTGTTCTAAGGCTTTTGGTTGTATTAAAGTTCTGCCCATTGATGTACCGCCTGTGGTTAATAGAAACACAGATGTAACCTTATGCCCCTCCCCACCATGCTCTTATGTCACCCGAATAAAAGAAAAGTTCAGTTCTGAATATGAACCTAGCACACCATGCATTTTGGGGACAGAAAAGAAGGAATCAGTATTTCATTACTTTCTGCCAAAGCTGTAATTGAAATATTCTGTTTTCTCTATATGTCTTGGTGCTGTGTGGATTTTAGCCTCACATCAGAAACTGTAGCATTAAAACTTTGACACACAGTGAGACTGACAGACTTCTGGAGCAGAAAATGTTATGAGTTGAAGTATGGATTGGAGGGTTTATAGTAAATGTAGACCCCAGTGAAATGAAGCCTACCTTCCCCAGTGCTATGCATTCATATCTCAGAACTGCAGCTCTGACCTCAGGTCTGGTAAGGACCTCATTCAGGATGATGTTTTATATTTTTTAAATACATATTTTGTTCAATAAGCCCTATAAAAATGGTATTTCCACAGGCTGCCCCAGACATTTGTTTCAGTGACTTCTTCTTTGCATAAGGGCTTTAACTTGACCTTCTCAAATGAAACTTTTAAGTGCCAGGAGTTCTTAGATGACAGAAAAATACATCTTGTGGATAAGAAATAAGCAGCAGATGCCATAAATCTTGGCTTTTAAGCATTCTCCCATGATATTCTCATAAACAGGCCAGGAAAATAAGGGGAAAAATCTTAAAAGGTAGATGCAAAACTGATTGGAAAATCTTACTGACAGGGTAGATCTTAACTTTCAGTAGTGAGCGGGGTCTCCCTGGGACCAATACTATTTGATATTTACAAGCAGATACATTTGCTTTGAGATACCATTACCATCTGTCTGCAGAGAGTAAATAAAACATGCAGTTCTGCTCATTTGTCTCATTTGAAGACTACAGTCCACGTTTATATCCCTGTGTAATGCTCTTGAGCGCATGGTTGTGAAATTTCCAAAACTCTGACTCGCAACAATAAGCAGGCACCTACTGAGTTTAAAGGAAGCTTTCCATTTCTGAAAATCAACCTTCGTCTTCAGGTTGCTTTTCTGTATTGTAGCTTGCAGAGTAGTGGAGAAGAGCGGCTCTTCTGCAACCCTTTTGCCATCCTAAATCCATTCCTTAAATTTGTAATCTAAAGCCTGTTCAGTACCTAGACCAAAAGGAAGTTATTTAAACATCTCACTATGGCCCCATCCCTCAAATCACCATTATATCTGTAACAACTAAATTTCTGTCCTTTTCCACTGCCAGAAGCAAAGATAATCCAGAACTTGCTGGGAGTTTATTGTTGAAAACACTCAGGTAAGCAGGATACAACAGCGCTGAACTAGCTGCCCACTGCTGAATAGCCAGCGAGTGGCTGCAGTCTGCAGGGACTGCTGTTTAGATGCTGCTGACCAACAGCTCTCAGTTTCTGACAGTAAATTCAATACTTGCAAGGAGTCACTAAAAAAGTTATTCAAATACAGATCTGCATCAGTCAAGCTCATGAGTTGCCTGCATCAATATTTGATGTTAGCTGGGCAAGAATGATCACCTTGATGGCCGTGCCTGCCTCCTGCTCCCTGCTTGGATAAGCACAGCAGTTTAAACAAAAGAGAAAGAGGAATAAATATGAGGCTTGCTCATACAGCAGCACTTGTTCCCTTGAAAATAAAGAGACATTTCCCTAAAGGGCAGCTATTCCCTAGATAGCTATAGTAACAAAAACCTGCTGTGTGAACACGGTTAAAATGAGCAGCTGCTGAGGATTCACAAACTGGTTCACAACCGCTTATTTCTACAGTAGTCAGCCAGATCTCCACACCGCTAGCTATGCCGAGCGCCGTACCGCAGGCTTGCAGAAAGCACCAGACACAGCCTATTTCGGGAGGTTCGAAGCTGAATCATAGTCTTGCAACAAGAAAACCAGGGCTGCCAGCAAGCCAGCAGGGCGAAATGAAATAGAGCAACAGAGGCTGAGGCCTGTTCAGTGGGAGAACGCCCTGGTGAGCACGAATTAAAGCTGCTGCCCGGGCCCTGAGGGAAGCGCCAGGCCTCGGGCACCCTGAGGGCAGCGCCAGGCCTTAGGGGCCCTGCCTCCGCCCCGCCCAGGGCCAGGCCACCGTTTCAGCCCAGCCCACAGCCACCGTTTCAGCCCAGCCTGGGGCTGTTGGCCCCAGCCCCACCACAGGCCCCCTACTGCGGGCGACCACCTGGTCGCGGGCCTGGCCCCACGGAGGTGCCTCAGCTGCCCTTCTCCCTCGTGAGGCCGCGGCACCGGCACCGAGGCCCAGCCCCGCCGCCATGGGGAGCCCCCCACATGCAACGGCGCCCTGACGGCAGCAGGAGGTGGATGGAGGCACTGCCTTACCAGATACTCAGTTCCTGCCGCTCCGGCAAAGCCTCTCCCTCCACAGCGATAGAAGAGAAGGTAAAATATTTCCCAGTGCACAAGATGTTATGATAAGGAGGAAATTGAGGATCGCTGTAATGCAAACAAAGCCAGAGTAACTCAGAGATGATAAGGAATTTAAATAGAATAACAAATTGGTTAAAGAAAAAAAACACCTGCTAAACTCTGCACAGGTGCCCATATTTCAGCAGCAGAACTCAGAACACCATCTTCATTTGCCTTGGGTATACTGATCTTCTTCACTTTTTGCTCTTTTGAGGTTTCCTCTTGCTTCTTTTTTTGATGTAGCAAACGTAAAACAGACACTGAACGAGTTAGTGAAGTTACAGGAGGGAAGGATGCAGTCCATTACATTCAATGCAGTTAATTAAAAATACAATTAAAGTAGAAACAGCAACGAGAATTGGAACACAATAAATAATTAAAACAAAATTAGTCTGGCACTTTTGTTGAGCCAGACTCAGTCCCCAGTTAAATCTAAATGGCTTTTTACCTCATTGATAGCAGCAGACCTTACACAACTATAAGTTTTCCTTCCAGGATTGTGGTACAAGCACGTACATCCTGGTTTCCCACATTCCCCTTGCTCTATTCCACCTTTCCTAACCAACCTGCCATTCAACCCCCATTTTGCAGTGATGAGAAACTGGGGGTTGGACTATCTGAGAAGAGAAGTTGCACATATAGAGCAGGAAACAATGATGGCAGAAAATAACAAAAACTCTATTAATTGTTCCAACAAAAAAATTAAACAGTCCCCTGCTGATGGAGTGGAACTGTTGTTGAATTGTTATTTATCTATTTATTTATTTTGGGAACAGGGAAGAGTAGAAAGAGCCAAAGCTATTCCTTTGTTAAGATACTCGTAGCTTATTTGTACCCCACTTGTACCCATTTGAAGTGTAAGAGCTGACATCGCAAGAAGCAACCTGAGAAGAAGCCTTTGTCCTTCAAACACCGGGTCTGTGATACAAATTCTTGGTACTAACTGCTTAATTTCTGAGTTCATATCTGCAGGAATCATTTTTACAGGTTATTGTGTCTCGTCTCGTACTGCTACAGCAGTGCTCCAGCTCCATAAACTGTGTGCATATTGACAGCAGTGGTCGGTTTCCTGCTTTTCTTGTATTCATTTACATCGTAAGCATTCCTTCCTTCCTTGAAGGAAATAAATCTCTCCCCTACGCTGGGAAATGTTAGTGACAAAGAGCAGGGTGCTGAGAAGAATGTTTCAGCTTTCACTTTCTAACCACATAACATCTCCAGTTCTTTGAGAAGGCAGAAGCAAATGAACCCCTATGTCTGAGTCAGTATTTAATAACATAATAATTAGCTGAACATCATGAAAACTAGGGATTAAGTATTTTCCACTTTTATTGGATTTCTAGCAACAGAAGAAAAACAAGTAGCTCTTCTAGTAACTCAGTTATTTTAGTACCACTGATCAATAGTTTGGTTCTTGCATTTCTCAAAACTGTGAATCCCTCATAGCTATAATAAATATTAGCATATGTCCTCTAAGCTGTAATGGAACTTTACAAAGGTATAAGTGCACTGCTTTAATATGCCAAGCTTTTTAATATGCCAATAACTAACAGATTTCTTGTAAATCCTTACTTTCTGTTGAACAACAATTGTTAAGACCACAGCTGTTCCAATGCTGACTGTTTTGCCTATTGACAGCTGCATTAAAGACACGTATTGCTGCAAAAAGTAGGTAAAGGTGGTTATAGATTTATAGGATTTACCACTGTGTATCAGACTGCTCTGTTAAACCTGGACAATAATGGAAGCTCCTGAGGCAGATGAAAGCTTTCCTTAGATGACCAAAGCAATGGAGGGCATAATAGTGTGCTTTCTTATAATTATTTCCATTGGTTTACTGAGTAACTTTAGGTAAAGGCCCATCACTGCTGTGCCTCAGTTTCCCCAGGTATAAAATAACTCATAAAGTAAACCATGCAGTTTTGCATAGTGTTTCAAGGTCCTACAGAAAATGGAAATATAAATAGCTGTTGCAAAACATACCCCAGAAGGTAGAAGGCCTTGACTGATGGAATCATCATTTCATTCCTTGATTGGCATAGTTTGAGGAATCCTTATGCTAATGTATACAGTAAATTTTTCATTATACCCTTGTACAGTCCTTACCAAACATGAAATCAAAACTGATTGCTTAGGAGTGTTTCTGTTCTTGCCATTCCTAAGTGTTTATGTTTTGCTTTGGTTTTATTCAAAACCTTTATGATGTAGCCTTTCACTGTAAACATATCTTTTTCTCAGCTGTAGAATGGAAAAATCAAATTATGATGAATGTGGGAGTAACATATAGTCTTAATATCTGAGATGTAAAAAATTTAAGTACACTATGTGCAGTCTGATCAGCAAAATAAAGATGTAGGGCTGTAAGATGCTTCTATGCAAAGGTATTTTAGTTTGGTGGGAGCATGAGATAAGTTTTCTTGAGGCACTGAGAGACAACTGAGTTCTGTGCTTACTGTCATAATAGCTTTGGACTTGGGAGATTGTTATTTAACTCCTCAGTTTCCTAAAAATGTTTAAAATAAGTAGCTCTTTTCCAGTGGGCAATTTTGCATAGGAGTGCCACGCCCAGGTCCTTCTTTTACCAGCTAAATTAGACACACATTTCCCAGCATAATTATCTGCTTCAATAAACCTTTGTACACCTTTCTTTTCTTACCAGAGCAGGCAGATTGATGGTGGATTCTGACACAGATACCTTATTGTGTTATCTCACACTTATATATATTATAATATATAATATATAGCCTTATAATATATCTTATTATATTTACGGTACTTCTTTGCCTGGCACAACTACACATCTTATTATTTTCCATAATATGCATATTTCATATGCACCGATATATTTAATAGTCTAGTTTTACCTCTTTGCCTTCCACTATTTGTGTCATTCCCTTTCATACTGATAATAATGTTTCTGGAGTCTCAAGACTTATGATCTGATATCAAATTTAAAACCACCATGTCCTTTTTGCTTTCCAGTTGATGGTCTGTTTGTCTTCTGCTGCAGTGCCATCCACTCAGCTGAACTTACAGTTCTGTCACCATCCTTTTCATCAGATACACGCATAATTTGGTGCTTTCAAACTCTCACACAGAATTTGCAAAAATACTCTATCACATATGTCCAGGCATGTGGTCATCTTTACGTTAGGTCCAGTTCCACATAACTCTTGTTCGATAATGACTTTGAGCTCTGCTTGTTTTTATTCTCAAGTCTTGTTTCTTTCAACATTTTGAATTCCCAGTTATATCTATAGTGCCAGTGCACTGTCAACCCCTCATAACTTTGACCTACATGGAATGATTTCAAGGCATAGCAAACTTAATTGTCTTACTTAAAGTTTGTCCTGAGTCTTCCAGCAATCTGTGCCATTTGTTCCAGCCACAACCCAGGACTCTCAGCCTCTCAGAAGTGCAAGACTGACTGTTCAGCCTTAGTTCAGTCACAGATTTTCTATATTTGTACTTTCCTTTAATAGCTCAAAGTTAAAAATATCTTGTGTTTTTTATGTCAAGTACAGTACTCAAACCCCTGTAGTGCAGTTTTACAGTTAAATTAGTTTGGATTAACTGGAAACTGTTAACTTCAGTACAAGTGCAGCAGAACTTGCTACTGTCAGAAATAAATCTATCTTCTGATTCTCTTGCTTTCCATTGTCACCCATTACTTACAGATGATAGATGCACCATTAAAATCTATTCTAGTTATCTTCTATCTTTACAAGAAAATCAGATCTAGCAGACCTTTGCACAGCTCTGCTTCTCTTCACACTTTCTGTAGTTTTTATTTACAAGGGGTGCAATGGGGTATTCTGTAATTGCTTGAGGCCCAAAGTACTTCAGATAAATTCTCTGTATTCAATGAAAAGTTTTCATCCATCTCCACTTACAGAATGTGGAAGAATGGTTAAGTGAGAAAGGGCATGATCTTACAGAAGTGAGCAATCCTGTCTTCACGATGGAGGGAGGATCCCACATCTATGCGAGCTGTCCTTGAACAGTCAGTCCTTGACCGTTACAAAAGGAGGGAGCCAAGAAGTGGTAAACAAGTCAAGGCAGAACCAGGTCCAATAAATGTCGACAGACTTTTTCCCGTGAACGGCAACCCTGCGCCAATCATATCTCTGCTTTAGGCGCGTGAACGGAGATTGTAAGCCAATCATATAGCTATCGCTAGCACGTGTTCTTATTGCCTGTCTATATATACTCTGTAAGAACTTGAATAAAGGGAGAACGATCATACTCACATTGAGACTCATCGTTACTCCGGGTCCGTCTCCCACTCCGACAGCAGAACATATTAAAACATAAGTGACTGTCATATTTCTGCTCTATTTTAACACTTTCCCTTGCAAAATATCAAAAACAAAAAAGAGAATCAGGAAAAAAAAAACAAACAAGCAGTAAAACAGATACAGCTTTTGATACTCTTCTGATATAAAAACCTGAGATTACCTATCACTGTGTTTTAAGCAGAATGGATTTTTATTTATTTGTGTAAAAATATGCCTTGAAGACTATGATAGATACTGCAAGTAGGAATACCTATGTTGTTATTGTCAATATATAATACATTATGTCCACTGTGGAACTGCTTGTTATTGGGATGTGAAGTTAAGGGCAAAGCAGTAGGCTTTGGGGACCTAATCTTGCTGACACTTACACTAGGGCATTGTGCTTTCTGATGTTACCAGTGAAACAAATAAACACGTAGCAACAGCAGAGCCAGGCAGGTACTTGTATGCTCTTTGAGTTGCCGCTCTTCCTTGTCATATGGGTTACGTACCAAAACTGGGAGAGACACACAAGACAGGTATTGTCTAGAGCTAAGAGTGGAGTAGCTTTGGAACTTTTTCCCAGGAGATAAATGACAGTGGTTTCTCTGGGGTCTCACCATTTCTGTGCAAGTCCCATATAAGCCAGTCAGCCTGGCAATTGGGGAAGTCTGCAGCATCCCCACGAATTTGTCTTTTCCCACAGAGACAGGTTTGGATCACCCAAACCCCTACTGCTGGACACCCTCGTCTGCACAGGAGCTGCTCAGCTCTGCGCCACCCTGGAAACTGCCCAGTTATAACTCTTGTTTGAACATGGAGAAGTTTATACAGGAATCAGGGAACATACTGTGGAGCTTACACTGTTTTGAGCCTTTAATTTCTTAAAGGGAAAGGAGAAATTAGCTTTCCCATCTTCTCTCATGGGAGAAAACCTGGCATTGCTAATAACTTTTGTAGACAACATGATTTGCATAATTTTACCAAGAACTAGACACTTTAATTTCTGATGATAAGGAATGTTAACAATTCCCTTTGGTTAAAAATAGCTTGCTGCTATGACTTTTTGGTTATTAATAGTTTACCCAGCACTAATTTGAAACATTTTGATAAATGTTCAGAATTTCAAAGCCTCACATTTGATCATTTATTTAGCTAAACTACTTAGTACAGAGGTAAGAATGTCTTCAAAGCAAGAACTTGTTTAAAAAAAAAATCTACATAAGTTATTGATTAGACATGACTTGTAATCTTTTGGTATAGCTGGTTTAAAAAAATGTTCAAAAAAAAATCTTCCTGCACCAATTTTTTTTTTTTTTAAACAAGTTTACCAGCAGTCATGCTGTCATTCCTTTTTGATCCTTTGGAAAAGGGCCTCTTTCTTTAATGAAGAAGCCTTTCTATTTTATACCTCTTTATTTTAAATTGAAGTAACTTTCCCAAGAATTCTGAAGAGTAATTGCAGTACTTCCTCCTTAACGGGATTTTGCCTTCAGACTGTTCATCAGATAAGGCATTTCTACTTTTTATTTTTGCATTTCCTCTCCCACCCTGCTTTTCCTTCTGAATTAGCCACATATTTAAGTAGGAGAATTTATTTCTTCCTTTGTCTGATGTTAATTTTGGGCAAATTTCCATGCTCCTGAGCCCACATACAGGTCCCCAGCAATCCTATTTCCATGTCATGTGAGACTTAGGATTGCACTGTTCTTCCTACTGCCTTCCTCCATGCTTTTTCTGGCAGAAAAATCTAACTGCCCATTCCAGAGGAAGCAAGTGTGCTTCAGTAAGGTCCCCAATCTGAACAGAGAAGAGAAAGGACCACACAGGGCACCCCAGAAAGGCTGTGGCTGCATCATCCCCATAAGCCTAAGTTTGCTTTATGCAGCTAAAAATTTTAACAACTTAATTCTCAAACTGGGTCTTGCATAGTCACAGCAGGTTGGGGGGAAGTAATTATTTTTTGGAAAGTTCTATAGAATGTCATCACTTTGATGAGAAATTCTGGGCTGCTTCTCTCCCTATTGACAACATCAGCTTCACATTCTGGCCAACATTTCCCAAAGGATGGGTGAGTGTAAGAGGGCAGCTCTGATAGTCCTCTAAAGGGATTTGATTTAATATGACATGATGCTTTGCTTTAAAAAAAAAAAAAAAAGTATGGCACTATATAATGGCAATAAAACAGTTTCTCAATAACTACAGAACTTATTAACAGCTCTCAAAAGGTTGTTTCACAGGCTTACAAGATTCTCAGAAATTAGGCCTAACAATATTAGGCCTTTCTATTGTTGATTGAGAGGAAACATTTTTAAATTATGATAAATTTATGGATAACACAAACATTGACAGTATGGTAAATAATTATGAGATTGGAGTGACTTAAGTGATCTTGCTTTGTTTTTGCTAATGCTCTTTGGAAAGAATATTAATATAACCAATGATAAAATTATACATCCAGGTGTAAGAAAGAAAGGTCATGCTTATAGACTTGGAGACTGTAAAACAAAGTCTGTAGATGGTCAAGTAGCTGTCCTGACGGTGGAAATAAAAAGAAGCTAACATAGCCTTGGAAATATAACTAGAGAGATAGTGTTAGAGAGGTATCTTCATCTCAACGCACAGAATAAACAAGATCAGTATTTGACAGACTTTTTGAGCAGGGGGTTGGACTAGATCATCTCCAGAGGTCCCTTTCAACCTCAACCATGCTGTGAAAATTCAAGGTGGTATTGAAGAGAAATGTAAGAATTATTCACAGCCAGAAGATATTCGTATGCTTGAAAATGTATTTAAAAGGATGTGCTCCAGGCACAGAGGCAAGGCTGACTGGTGTGTAATTCCTCAGGTCTTCCTTTTTAAAGATGGGCATAATGTTAGCCTTTTTCAAGTCACTCCAGAAGATTGCATATGTTACATTTACTAGGTCCTGGGAAGCTCTGTAGAGAACGTGAGCTCCTATTAGCTGAATTAATGAATCAGATTGAGAGAGGAGTGAGAGAAAAATAGTTTCTGTGTCATTCCAAACACACTAAGAAAAAAGAAATTGTAAGACTAAATGGTCCAAAAGGTTAATAATAGGTTAACACAATGACTAGTGAGTCATGCTTTAATAATAATGTAGGAAAAGCAGATGAAGAGTGAAATAAAAAAACCTTGAAGATAGTACAAACTTATTCAGAAAAGTCAAAAGATGCTAGATTTCAAAAAGAACTAACAAAGCTGGGCAAAAGTATAGCATAAGGAAAGGTGAAATTCAATACTGACATAATCAAGTAGTGCTTGGTGGCAAGAAATCTAAGTTTATTGGGGAAAAAAGGCAGGAAATAGAACAAAAAACCCTTATGGAAAACTCAGTAGGAAAAAGTTAAGGAAAACATTTGCCGAACACTCTGTTGGAGTCCAAAAAGCAGGGAGAGAAAATGTAGCTTTTGTAACCGTTTCATTCCAGTCTAGAGTACTGAAAACATTTCTGATGTTTATCTTGTCAATGCCGGGCAGAAACAGAAAGCTTTCAGGAAGGAGGAATTTTAATTAAAGTAGTTAAAAGAGTTCTTCTGCAAGAGACAGCAAAAAGGCTGGATTAAGTTTTAGAGAAACATATCCCAAATCCAGGTAATAAAATGATTGCCAGGTACTCCAGTTTCTACCTTTATGATGCAAGAGTGAAAGACTCAAATGACACAGAAAGTCAACAAGTCTAAAACTGATCAAAAGAAGTGATTTTTAAACACAGATTAACTTGCATATGGAACTTGTCACGAAACAATCTGAAGGTCTAAAAGATCAGTAGGGATCAGAGTAAAGTTAGACATTTATCTGAAGATCTATAAATTCTCAGGCAGCAAGGTATAATCTGAATATCTGACAGGAGTTACAAAGATAGTTTCCTACTTACAGGATATTCCATATTTACATATCATATGTTGTTATAGGGCTATTCTGACTAAAAAACCCTAAGAATATAAACATAGCAAAGTCTGTAAGGTGAGAGAACTGTTATTAGGCCAACCGATACAGCTGGGGAAAGAAAACAACAAAAAAACCCTCTTTATGTGTTTAAATTTTTGTTTTTTCCAAATAAAGTTTCAGGAACATCATGGCTTTTCTATTTGTTTCTCAGAGTGTACCAACTGGTCTAATAAAATATATGAATTCTCTCCATAAAACTTGACTAGCTCATTTCATATGTGCCAGCTATTGTTCTAGAGAGAAAAAAAAGCAGCTTCACTTTCTGAAAGAATGACCTGACAAAAATGAAATATTTGTTTCTGAGGGCTCATTTTGCTCCACTGTCTTAGTCAGGCCACCAGACTGACTCTGACAGGCCTTTCTAGTGATGTCTGAAGTACAGGTCTACAGACAAATCCTTGCTATCCCCTTTGGTTTAACAGCAAGAAGAGCAATGTCATCCTCTCCCTGATAAGTACTAATATCAAACTAGAAGTTCAAGTGACTTCTCTACCCCAAAGGAATATGCCTGTTGGATGAAACTCTGAAAATAGTTGAATCAAATAGTGAAAAATCACACAGAGACCAACAGTGCCAGAATTTCAGTCTATAAATTCCTATCCTTTTCCAATTGAGAAATGACATTAGAGGATGTTTTTTTTTCTGACTGGCTTTAGCATTTTTCTACAGCATATATGAAAAAAAGGCATCTGGCATGTGGACTGTAATTATATTATATAGTCATATTAATATTGTATACTAAAATCTCTATCTTGATTGCTGACCCCTTTATTCTCCATTTACCTCCTGGGTCATCTATATATGCCCTTTTCAAACTCTTCACTATTTTAGTCAATTATTTGACTCCTCTTTTTTTTTATGCTTCATATGAATTTTTTGGTTCAATGGATTCTTTATTCTGTCACACTGGTGATCTGCATGTCCCCACTTTATCAGGCTGATTGATTTCTCAGGCAGATTTTCAGCACTAAAATTCCTTCTGCTTTGCTACAAAGTGGCAAATGCATAGCCTCCCTATTTCTACGCAAGAGCAATTATTTCATAGCTTGATATTCAGGTCTGTATTTTAACATCAGAAATCACTACCAATATAAATGCTCCTTTGGTTTAATTTATACCTAATTTGATGCCCTGTTTCCCTGCCATAGTCATGCATTAGTGTTTTACAGACAAGACACTCCTGAAGTTTTTCACTGGGTCCAGCTCCTTTTGTCTCTCAGTCTCACAGTCCTTGGTTCTTTTCTTCTCCCTGCATATTTGTGATATTGGGAAGTGATGTTCACAACCTTTTTTACAGGTAGGAATACAGAGAAACAAGGACCCAAATCCATTTTCTGACTAATCCCGGTGTCACACAAAGAATATGTTGAAAAGCACAATTGGGAAGCTAGGAGAAACAGAATCTTGAACCACAGCAACATCTTCTCTCTTTGATACAAAAATGCAATTTAAATGAAAAACAAAACCTATAACAGATACTAAATATACTTGAATTTAAAGAGCTTAACAGGATGAATCTTTATCAGATTTATTTTCCTGGCCTATCTCATCAGATCATTGCAGTAATAATATAGCTATCCTAACTGAAATAGGATTAGGATTGCAATCTTCATTGCACAAGCTACTACATAAATATACAGAAGGAAACAGTGACATCTGCATTGCAGGTACACTCTAAGCTATGGGATAGATTGAGGATTAGCCCCCAAACATGAATATAGTTAATTATGTTCCTAATACCATGGTTCAAGAGGTTTACTGAAAATAACATAGAAAATGTGACGTAGATGAAAGAATTGAATCCAGATTCCTAACATCCTCTTTGCTGTCCGAAACACTACTTTCTTTTAAGCCGAGTTCTTAAAAGAAAGAAAATCACTGTGTCTTCATTTAACCTTGAATGGAAAGCCAGCATGTGGTGACGCTATTTATAGTGCATTGCTCATTAATTTATTAGGGTCCCACTCAGAGATTGCTTGTTTCTCTGAACCTGTGCAATATCCTTGAGTCTCTGGGAGTGATTGTCCTTGTTCATCTCTACGCCTTTGTCTTCCTGATGTGCAAACCTGCCATTCTCTTAGGAGTGATGGACATAACACAGTTCTAGATGCATAGCCCATTTGACACAATAACTAGAAAAAAAACTCAAAACAACAGTTGTGATGACAGCGGAGGAAATTTCCCGAGTTTCACTACATTTCCCTTTGTAATAATTCATCTCCTTAGAAGCTCTTTTGGAGTAATTAACAGGGACACACTCTCTGCAGTCACTTTGATGTGGCCTGCTCAGTCTCTTTCACTGCCACTTCGCAAGGGAGTACCTGCTCCGACCTGTACTAAAAACATTTCTTCTATCAGCCCTCAGAGTCAGCAGCTTCTCTGTTGATCTCAGGAGAAAGAGAGCAGTTGATCAATGTCTCAACAGCTCTGTTCCTTGAGAAAGACCAGAACCTCTCTGATCCCCACCTACCCTTGCCAGGTATTCATCAGAAAACCATTAGCCCAGCAAAGCACTGGATGACGCACCATTAAGGCAATAATACCTCTCTCACAAATTTCATCAGTGCAACATGACATATTTGCAGGTATAGGCTGTCATTATTTGATACCACCCATTCTTCTCCTCTCTATAGCCTTTTTGTAGGCTCTTCTTATGTTTCACTCCCTTTTTCTTGTCTCAATAGCAACCACCTGGGATGTGAACAGGACTGACCTTGGTCAACAGCAGTGCTTCACATATGGTCTGTGGCTCAGAAATCATTTGGGGTCACAAAGGAGGACAGTGTGTATAATATGTCTGTCATATAACAAGAAATCACACAACTTCCCTGAGTCGGGGACAAGTTTTACTGTAGTGCTAAATAATGATGTAGGCATTAAGGGGGAAAGAATTTTTTTGAATGGGGAGAAAAATATTCCTTCACATTCATGAAATTCCATCATTATTTTAGCTAGTTATGTGATAAGATATAAATCCACAAATATCTTAGGCCTTTTTATGATCGTAGTTTTTTACTTACAAATCCAATTTGTAAGTAGCTTTCCTCTTAGACTATTACAGTAATCATCTGACTGGCTGAGTCTACAGACAGCACACACCAGAGAACTCACAAAAGGAGATTTCCTTGCCTTTGCAGTAAGTTGTGAGAAGATGTTGAATGGCAGAGCACCATACAAGCACACAATCAGACATCTACAATATTTCTTTGCAGGTTCAAAAATCTAAAAGATTTAGAAGTACATATTTATGTTACTACAAAACTAGGCATCTCCTATTGTCAGTTACAGAGGACTTCATTACCTGGAGAATCCCCTTCCACATTACTGTAACTCTGCTTACTAATTACATGCATAGAAATTAGTGACAGCTCTTTCCAGTATACTGCAAATAGATGTGCTTTACATAGAAGGAAAGTTCCCTACTCTGTTGCACTCCAGAGCTCCAGCAGGACTGCTCTGGAAGAGACAGATACTTCACTGTCTCTCAGACATTTTACTTTTGTTTCATCATTTTTTTTACTATAAAATAAAGCCAGTCAGATATCCTGACCACAACCAGTCAGTTGTTCTTTGCCTATATAAGCAATAAGGGGGAGCTTTTCTCTTCTAGGTGAAGCCTCTCTAAAGAATATAATCAAGATCGAATTAATAAGGCTCTATGGCATTTAAACAATAATCAGTAGAACCAGATGAGAAATGCTATCCTTTGTGTAATTATCACAACTACCCTACAGAAACCTAATATACAGACCATTCTTTATAGCATAGTTCTATAGCAGATGAACCATTTTTGCTAATTTCAGCATTTCTGAAAACCTGTTTTATATAGTTTATTCTTCTCTGAACTCTTATCTTTGCTCTCTACAGAAAGTCATCCTTGGGGGGAAAGATCTTTTTTTAAAAAAAAAAAAATTGTGAACTCTCCTCCCTATCATGTAGAAATCTGGAATTTCAGTCCCTTCCAACAAGTTCTGCCTGGCATTATGGTCCTTCCTGCTTCATTCATTAAAAATAGCAATGCAGCAGTATGAATATATCCTTTGGGATTCTACATTAAATGCAGACTCCTGCATCCCAGCCTGACTTACATCTGTGTAGCCCTTTTGATGTCTCTTGGCACACCACTGCAGCTGTCGCTGGTAGTAGGCATTTGAATTGATTAACGTGCTTGCTCCTTTTTCCTTTCCCTCCTGCTCTCAGGGCTGCACCTTGAAAGATTTACTGCACTCCAGAGGGGTGAGGCACTCTGTGGATGCCCTGAGAACAGCATAATTGCTGAATCAAAATCTCCCATGAGGATGTGAGCTTTGAACTTTGCTTTCAAGATTTAAATTCTCTGACTACCTTTTCTCAACATATGTGTAACAGATTGCTGGAGAATAATCTCCTAATAAGAAATGCATCATTATAGATAACCAGGAGAAGAGAGAGGAGCAGTACCCTTAAAATATTGTCTGCTAAGATTCAGACACTAAATCTCTAGTCCGGCAAGTAATTAAACACATAAATAGTCACAGCAAGTTCGCTGGGACTATTCAAGTACACAGTTATGTGTATAAGCATTTGCACTGTCGGGATTTAGTAATGAGAATCTAATTAAAAAAACAAAAAACAAAAATGGTTAGCAACCTAAATCATGTTGAGTCACTATCAGAATTGTACTACAGTTCCAAACCAGTGCAGTGTTATTTTGGACTGAAGATATAAATCAAAATTCCTTATTTTATTAGGTATGGACCCCAGTGTTTTATTTTGCAATATCTAGTAGCATTAACATATTTTGGGGACTATCAAAGAGAAGATTCTTAGAGGATCTGTGGTTGCTAGGAGACTGTTACTTCAGTCCTGCAAATCTTCCACGCTGCAAAGAGCAAACTGGCAATAATCAGGTTTTCCTGCCAGACAGCACTCAAACAAGTGAAGTTTAGAGCTTATTATTTAAAATTTTTGATTTAAGCTTATATTTGTAGAATGGGAAAATGTAAGAGTTGTTGTATTTCTCCAAATAGATATTTTATCTTGTATATATAATCTGCCACCCTTACATCTTTTTTTGATCAATAATATCTTGGGTGTCCAGTATCCAGAAACTTAGTTTCAGTGCACCAGCAGGTTTCAGTCAGCCTAGAAAGTGCTGAGCTCATTTAAGACAGTTCAGAGCAAGAGTTTTGCCAACCCCAGAACTGCAGTAGCCATTCCCCATACACACCAAGGCTGTGACCTGAGCAGCCTGGGACCTGCACATACACACACCCGCAGCTCCTGCACTTTTTGGGCCTCCCGATTTATAGCTACAACAACAGCAAGTGCGTTTCTCTCCTGGGCACCTACAGATCTCAGGATATACACAATGACAGAGGTGCTACTGACAGTTTGTGCCAAACTGACTGTATTTCCTAATTTTAAATTCATTAAAGGAAATAAATCCTATCTATTCTAGATCAGAGTATTTGTGTTACAGTGTTTGAGGGGACACACTAAGAAAGTTAAAAATCACTGAAGTCTGTAATTTGATGATGTTCTTTAAAATTCTATATTTTTTGTGACCTGGGAGTTACACTAAGCACAAAAACCCACTATCTTCAGTGAAATAATGCTTTTGATCAGAACTACATACATGTTGTGTGCTTTGGAGGATCAATGCCTTTAGTACTGTTTAAATATGTATCAATGAAAAATGTATTCACCTATTAACAATAATATCTATTTTCTCATTCTTGGCTTTTCAGTTGCTCAGTGTAACATCGCACTATTAAATCCCAATCTGTAGCCCACTAAAATCAGTCTTTTCCTAGGCTTTGACCCTATTTCTGTTGAACCGCAAATGTCTTAATTTCTTATCATGCACCAGGATAGGATAATGTTCTGATCTAATCCTTCCCCATCCTCATCTGACACCACAGCCAAACTCTTCTCTCCTTCATGTGACAAAGGTAAGGGCAGTAAAGGTATCTGAAAGAAACTGCCCATGGAAAGAGAAGGGGTGGGGGAGAAGGAAAAAGGGCAAAATCACAGTTAAGTCAAAGTGTGAGGGACTGTCATTCCTTCCACAGAAAGCACAATTTTCCCCCAAGTCTTCTGATAACCTTTCGCTTCTTCTCTAATGATTCAAACCCAGTTTGCAGTTATATTTGAGCACTTGATACATTTCACTCTAAAACCTGACAGTTTCATACAGTGATATGTCCTGAATGTGGTATTTGTCCCCTACTACGGTAAGAGTATATAGTAATAGTAACAACGAACTTGGCTGAATCATTGACAAATTCAACCTTAGCCATCTTCTCTTGCTTGCCTTGACAACTAGACTATTGAATTCCAACAGGATGAAAATCTAAAAATAGCACTGCATAAAGAAAGACTGCAAGCAAAGCCACTAGATAGTACAGGCTCAATGCTCCCGTGAAATGTGACACGTGCAAAAGCCAGATGTAATTTTAACAATACAGCTTCCTTTTCGACAAAGGAATCTCCAGAGTCTGATTTAATGTCTCCACAGTAAAACCTAACAATTCCACGTTTTGTGTAGGAGTAAGAACAGACTTCTTTAAACTCACAGAAAAGAACCACTGAGCAGAATGTTAATGCAGAACACGGTGAATATAAAAAGACCTCTTATGACCCTACAGCAATTAAGACACCATCTAAGTCCAGCATGAAAGTTACCTTATACTTAAAATTATTACAATCACACAACCGGACTAAGAAATGCTGACAGAGAGCTGTAACACTGTGGCTTTACAGAAACCAAAATCACTGCAGCTTAGGAAATATTTTGCCTTATTTACTAGGCAATACTGGAGAGAGCATCTGGCTGGCTTTTATGCAGGAGAGCAGAGAGGAGCAGACGAAAGGAGCTTTTGTCACCTTCACACACTGCCTAAAAAGTGATGAGGAGAGTGGTTAGAATAAGTAGTCAGGAAATCAGCTGAAGACTTGTGAGAGCTCAGTTCAAATCTCTCTTATAACATCACCATCTGACCTTGGGACTCCCTTAAGGAACTCAAGGTCTCTGAAAAATGGGTTCCCAGCCCTATCTTACCTCACAGATTCTTTTGATGGTAATTAATATTCAACATTTTGAGGCACTGAGTAAGGTATTTATATGAATATATATTCACCTTCAGGTAGATAGTAGACAACACTTTATGACTTGAACAGTGAGAGCCAAACAGCAACTGAGGCATGCCACTTTTTAAGCCTATTTTACAGATGCATATTTGCATGTGTTTTAACACCATTGGGGCACAAATGAACAGAACAGACTTTGCAATGGCTTCTTGTGATAAAGTGAATACCAGCATCAATTGACAGTGCTTCTAGCAATAAGATTCTTTCTTTTCTTCCCCATACTTATGTTTTCCTGGCACATAAGCCAAAGTGGTAACTAGAACCAGTTCCTTTGATTTCAGATGGCATCATAATTCTTTTCTAGTTTGCTGTGGATTTGAGGATTTTTTTTAATCTCATCCATACTATTGTTAGGAAGATCCTATTGCTTTGGTGAAGAGAGAGACTGGTTTGAAAGAGAAAGATCAAAGACCTCCTTAATAGTATTCTCTTGCCTCATTCTTTTATTGTTTAAGTAATGTTCTCTCCTTAAATAATTACAGACCCAAATCAAAATGCTCTATCATAGTCCATGGCTTTTTATTCACTGGAACACCCATTGTTCCAGAAATAGACATAGCACCACTGGCATGACTTTGAAGCGCCACACATGTTGGTTGGAAATGGAATAAAAAAGAAAGTGAATCAATAAACAGATACTGTTTTCCACCAGTGCCATGTGACAGAAGATGTGAAAGCTTTGAAGTTTGGCTTTCTTTTCAAGGAAATATCTGTGACATTGTCTGGGTGTATCACTGCACCTTGTTTATTTCATTCTTCCCTGTCCACAGACAAGTTCATAAGTGACAAAAGGCATGAACACAAATGCGCTATTTTTAGGAAACTCACTCAACTCCCCAGGGCCTGGGTCTCCAGAAAGCAGCAGTGCCTTAGGAACTGACATATGTTGAAGGCAGTAAAGCAGAGAGCAAATTCCCTCTCCGTTTGTTGGCTTTGCTCTTTCTGGCTTCGGTGTGAGCCCATTATTTCCTATTCCACACTGAATACAGAGAACGGTTGATTCCCTTTCTCTGTACAGCTATCTTTTCCCTGTTTGAAGATGATTATCTTAACTCATTTCAGTCTTAGTTTTGCTAGTAAAGTTATCCAGCTCTCTTTGCATTCTGTTTGCCTTTCCGTACACTCTCTCCTTTTGGGGTCGTATCCAAAACAGGGCACAAAGCAATTGAGCACAGTAAGAAAAATAAATGGTGAATCTTTGTATTACAAGTGATCCCTCTTGACAATTGGGGGATATAGATAGATGTATATGGAACAGAAAATGCATGCTTTGTTACAAACCCAACTCTATGAGTGTAGGATGTAGGATTTTTGCAGTTCTGCCCCCTCTCTCCTCTCTCTCCCACTTCCCATCGCCAACATGCAAAGAAAAAATCTCCAGTATGTAGAGACATATGTAGAGATATAAAGATACAAACATGCAAATGTATAGGACTTTCTATAGGACTTATGTCAGCTATGTTAGAATTCATATTTCATCCTGGTTGATGATGACCCAAGCTTTGTTCCCAGTCAGTAGTATAAGACCCCTCTTAGGTCGGAGTCAGTGCACCAAGATATTGCAGTTAATCCTGATTATCTCAGATATTGCTTTATATTATCTATTGACAAATGGTAGCTTTTTAAATGGCAGCTACTGCGGCTAAATACATTAATGCAATGCCTGTAATTCCTGTTAACGATGTCTTTAATATAGACACCTACTAAGTATATTGGCAATGTACAATAAATAGTGCCATATATTAGTTTAAGAGACAGACTCCAGTTAGTCTATTAGGTTGCATTTTCCTTTGGCTCCTCAGCCTCCACTCACCTACAATATTTACAGATGTACCTGGTGGGGGTCACACTGGAGTCAAGCTAGCTGGAAGTGAACTGCGCAGAGGGTTGCTTGGACAAGCAGCGTGGCTTCACCTCTCTGTTTTAACCTTTTGTAATTCTAGGGCATTGTACAATGTTGAACAACTGTAAAGAAAACATAGTTCATCAATCCACTCTCACTAAACACAGTTGCTGCTGTGTCTCTGCATGATACAGAAAATGAAAATAACTGCACATACCTCTCTCTTTTAGACAGTCAGATTGTTGGGGAAAGTTTTTCCTTTTCATATGGATTCATACAGTTCCTAGCGCCATGGATCCTCATCTCTATTGATGACAACATGGACTATTTTAATATAAATAATCAGTTAAATCACATTACTCATAAATACAGGGTCAAATCATCTGATTGAGAAAAAGTATATTGAGTGATTCAAATGGGGTCTTAAAGTGTCATTTTAAGGCAGAAAGCTGCCTAATTTGGATAGTCTTTGTTGAGGTTTCACTGGAGGGTTTGCCAAGTGACAAAGAGAACAAGTGCAGGTTCTTTTGGGACTGTTTTTGAGAGGGATTATGGTGTCTCATACCAGCTGAGAGTACTGGATATTTTGGAAGTCAGTTTGACGCACCTGAACTGCCATTTAAGAGCAGACCCTCTAGCGGTATAAGTCAGCAAGGCTTGACATCACTGGAGCTGTGCTAATTTACCCCTGTTGGGATTCTGACTCTCAGACTTTACAGAGTGAAAATGAAATTAAGGAAGCAAAACAAAAAATCTAAAATATTAGTAAATAAAACAGCTTGAGAATGTTATGCTTTCCCAAGCATGTGAAGAAAAAACCTGTAGGTTATACTTTCAATTTAATTTGTGGCTTATTTGATACATGTTTAAACATTCAGTATATGCTATGGAGGACTTAAGGCCTATAAAGTGAGAATAATGGCCAAGATTTCTTTTTATCTTATTTTGTTATGATTGTTCCCCAGACTCTTTCAGACAAAATTTCAGTGAATTTGGATTTTTCTAAGGATTTTTACAAAGCTAGCAGTAAAAAGATCTTTAGCCACACACATAGAAAAAGGAAGAAAGAAGATTCATTGTATAACTAAAGGTCAGATAGAAGTTCAGGATAATTCAGATGTGGTCAAATTATTAAAGGGATACTTTGGCATATCTTTCAGTAGGGATGATAATGAACATGGCAATCAATTTAGGAAGTCTGACTGAGGAAAGAACAACAGCAACTATGATAGATAAGGAATGAGCAAACCAAGCTTGTTCGCCCTGGTGGTATCAGGAGCCCCATGGTCATCTTCCGCCCAGAATTCTGACCCATCTGGCACGTGAAGTGGCAAGCCCAGGAGCAAAGCTTTTCACCAAGTGTGTTGGTTCAAAAGTTGTATTCTAATTGGTGAAGAGAAAATGCAACACAAAAGAGGGTGAAGGAGTGAAGGCTTCCATGGTATGTAGGTGAAGCAAACAGAGAAAACAAGGATGCAGAGGTACAGGAGAAGTGGGATAAAACACAACAGAGTTTTAGCAAAGGTTTCTTTTTGTTAAGATAACTGATTTCATACTCAAGGAGTGTACCCTAATTTATCTAGATTTGCAGAAAGCAGTTCTTAAAGCACTCAACATAAAATTACCATTTAAAACTGCTATAATGGAGAATAAATCAAGATTATTAACCTGAATGAAAGTTTATTAAATGAAAAACTGTTACAGGTTAAAAAGCAAGTCTATCAGGTTGGGAAGAGGTTCTTTGAACTTGGAAAAAGTTTTTGGACACATCCTATTACTAATACTTATTAGTGACCTGGGGTCAATAATTAAGTTTGTGTTTCTGGAATGTGTAGATGACAGGTGTTTGGAGGTACTGACAACAGTTTGGAGGCTCATATAAGAACTGTTTTACTTATAAGCAGAATAATGGAAACAGGATGAAATTTGACACAAAGCTATCCACATAAAGACTTTATGTATTGGGGCTCATCATATGGAGGCAGCAGAGAAACAGAGATCTAGGCGTATTGTTGGACTGTAAAATAACAATGAGTCTCCAATGTGACAGCTATGGAAAATCTGAGAGAAGTCTAAGATACATTGCAGATAAGTTTCCCTTGAAGTCACTGAAGCATTCACACTATTGCACAAGGTGCTGGCAAGGAGTTTAGTATATGATATACAGCTCTGATCACCCACATTCAGATAAGATTGAATTAATTTGGAATAAATCCAGAGAAGGGATACTAAAATGACTGAGGGAAGTGAGCATGATCTTATGAGAACAGACAAAGAATCATGTCTTGTTTTCCCTCGCAAATAAGATGGCTCTTCATGAATGCATTTAGGAATTTAAAAACAGGGCAGAAGTAATATGCTTTAAATTTAAACATAACACCGATACAAGATCAAATAGAGATAAGCTGGTTGTACAAAATTTAACATGGTTGGAATCACCTTCTAATTTCCATCAGTTAAGTAATGTCCTGAAACACATATGGCAAAGAACCTAATTGCTTCAAGATGGAGCCCAGCAGGTTTATGGACAGATTGCATGACAGAGTAGTGGTGATCTAGAGTTACACATTCAGGTCTAGTCTGAGGATTTGAGGTGCTGAACTTAGCTATTTCCTCTAAGACGTAAAAAGACAATTTGTCTACTTCTCTACTGAACTGGATTTATTAAGCTGTGTCTTTATTGTGGGACAATTAGTCCCAAACAGCCAAGTTTCCATTTGCCACCTAACTTTGCTTCAGAGGATTTCCTCTGTCACCCTAGGAAGTGTCAAATATTGGTCACAGATAGGGAAGGGTGCAATGCTGCTCTTGGTGGTACTGAGAGAACTGGTATATCTTGCTCATGGTTACTCATGTTTAAACTGATTGTCAGATGCTTTTGCTCAGGTCAGATGCAAAAGCCCCACAGCTTAATAAAACCCTCCCATTCTTTCTAGAATATGTGATCCTCTTTCTGGGGGGAAATGTCCAATGATCCCAAAACATTCCTTAATATTGTGGGGATGTAAGATGTTAGAGATGTTCTTCACCCCTTCTGCCTTCTTCCCTCAGTAAATTGTTATGCCTCTTCACCTTTTAGATACCGACTGTCTTCAGAGGGTCTGAGAATAGTGGAGGTGTTTTGTGGCTTGTGGTATGGAGGTATACATGGAGGTGGTGTTTTCTGAACAAAATATCTATTATAATGGCAACTGCAGAGAACTGAACTCAATTTTCTTTATATCTCCTTGACAATTTCATGCAAGGCTTTTACAGAAAGATTCTTTTTCTTTTCTAAAGAACTATTAGAAACATTCAATACTTGAAGCCAAATCAAATACAGCTGGATACTTCCCCCAGCTCTATTAAAGTTCCTATAGATTAAATTATAGTCTCCTTTCAGGGATCACTTGAGGTGCTTTGAAGTCTATACAAAGAAATCTCTAAAAATTGATTAAGAGTTTAATTAAAGATTCATCTTATAAAACTATATGTAGTCCATAAATTTTATTAAATCAAATCTGCAAATCCTATACACTATAGGAAAAAAAATGCAATATGGCCACACTGGCCCTATCAATAAAACTTTAGTACAACTGCAAGCACAAAAGAAATGCTGAAATGAAATAGTTATGATTCAAAACATGTGGTAGTTTACAAATGTGTCAGGAGCCCAGAGCACCTTAGTTCTGACTGAACTCTTATTTACAGCTCTCCTCACCACAGAAGTAAAAGCCACTCTCACAATACCAAACAATTCAGAGTAATAACAATCAGACTAAATGAGCAGCAGTAATTTCCTGCTACCCTTTCCTTCCTTATATATTTGGCAGCAATTAGCCAATAACCAATCCAAAGTTCACTCAACTCAAAGGGAAGACAGACCACAGAACTTGGTGGGAACTGAGCTAGACTCTGGGTCCTGCCCCTCCCTCTAAAATGGAACATCTCTTCCCAAGAAAACAAAAACAAGAAAAAAAACAGGAAAACGGAGATGTCCCCAGGGAAATCCTCCTCCTTTACACATACAGTGGGAAGACACCGAAGAATGAAAATGGCCCTCAGATCTTAGGAAAAGGAAGTTTCTTTAGGTATCTGAAAGATCTGAAATCTCTAGATTATTACACTATTACTTTCTGAAGAACAAGCAAAGGAAGTGAAACAAGATTTTGCCAACGTTGTCACCATGTGAATTTAATAGACTGATGGATAGACTATCGACATGACTTTTTACTTTATTAAAAAAATTTTTTGTCAGTAATCAATATTATAGACAACAATCATAAAAAAAACCAAATAATTTGATCGCTATATTAAGTTGTATCCACACCGATGACTAAAATGTTCTCCTTCATTGCCTTGCAGTTGTTTGACTCATTAATTAGACATGTTGGAGACAACAGATTAGGGGATCACAGCATTTTTATTTGCTCTACTGACTTGAAAACAATTGAAAGATGGTCAGGCTATCTGAAAAACAGTATAAGAGGAAGAAAAAAAAACCCCAAAGTTTCCTGAGTTTTCCATTATAAGCATCACTGCTTTTAGTCAAGCCAGTGAGTGGCTTTGTTCTTAAAGAATATCAAAGGATATTAAATAGCTATTTAGAATAAACATAGGAAAAAAAACAGACAACTGACCTGCCTTTTGAATACCTGTCCCAAATTGGACTTTCAAATGCTCAGCACTTCTAGAAAAGAGCGGCAGTGTCTCATCAGTTCTTTGCTTTACACTTGCTTTCTTCAAATACTTGTAAACCACAGTCAAGTTTCTACCAGTAGTGCTAGGCATCATCTGAAAGTGCTTCCAGGCAAAGTTACTGCACCAAACATTTCTACAGGAAGAAAAATCTTCATGCCAGTCTAAGTATTTTAATTAAGTAGAGGAGTCTATATTTGGAAATGTAGTATACAGAATTACCAAGGCCAACCCTTTTGTTAAGGGCAAAAACTGTTATTTTTAGGCTGGTGAAATAAATTCTGTAGTCACCTTGCCTTGATATTGTTCAAAAAAGAAATATGCAAATTTCATCTGATAGTTCTGTAATTAAACATAATTATTGATCTTAATTAAAAATATTTTCTAAAGACCCCCCCATCACACATGATTTCAATCACACTGCTCAGTTCAGGCATCAAGAAGTACTTGCAATAATTGAATCCAGTAGCAAGCAGCAGCTCATAAATAACACTGAGCATCCTCATACTAACCTTTACTTCAATCTTCCTACTTGAAATAGGTCCAACAAGACACCATAAAAGTGGCCAGTTCAGAACTGTTTAGAATAAGCTTTAGAATCAGTTCAGTAGGATATTTCAGAAGGGAGCCTTCATGGAGAGCAGTCTGAAAATGAAGTAGCCTCAAAACTTCCAAGGGTATAACAGTGGCATGGAACTGGCTAGGAAACAGCAATTTTGCCTCAGTAAAAATATCTTGCAAAAACAGAACTGGTTCAAAAAAAACCAAACCAAACCAAACAAACCCCGCAGGCTTTTAAAATGAGTTTGAGTTGCTAAGGCCTTTTTTTTTTTGGGGGGGGGGGGAGGGATGAGATAACAAAGGACTTCCCTAAGGAACTCAGTAATCTGGAAAAAAAATTGAACTGCTTTGCATAAAAGTTATATTTCTACATCTCTCAGCTGCTCTTATCTTTGTTCTCACCATCTCAGGTTCCATATGACTGTTTGACTCTCTAGCCTGAAAGCTGGGACACTCCCCTGAAAGATACCCACACTCTAGTCCCTTCTTCTACTCCCACTTTACTAGAAGAGGATCACAGTCCAAAGAAGAAACTGAGCGCTCCCCTGCTGCAGCCCAGGAAGGGCTCTGACCCGAGTCAGAGTATCCTCCTCCCGACCAGGGCTGACCTAACTCAGCACCCCTGCATCAGAGGGGTGCTCCCCACCCTGCCACAGCTCTCGGGGAAAGGGAGAGGAGAACATCCCCAGCAGCCCAAAGGAAAATTGTCCATGTCACACAAAACAAGCAGCTTTTACTCTGAAGAGGGAAAAAAGAGCCTTACCATTTTTAAAGGTAGATAGTTCAGACTGAACTAACTGTAGCTTGGTTTAGTTTTCTGGTTTGTTTCAGTGTCAGGTTTTTATTTTTTATTATTTTTTATTTTAAACTAATTTCCTGTCTGGGTTGGCAGCCAATGACTCACATGCATTCAGAGATGAGGTTAATAGCACAGCCAGAAAGCCAGCCTACAACTCCTCTTCTCCAGCCTGCACTTTAATCACCCATAACGACCCCCACCCCGACTCCATAAGTACAGCAATACTCAAAGCACTAGACAAAAGTAAGGCTCAATCGGCTTTCCCTTACGCCTGCAGAAACTGCCATAACAGAAGCAGTGAAATCAGATCTTCCAAGAACCCAGTCTTCATGGGCGACTCCTGCAGTCCAGGGCAAAGCAGTAATGAGTGGCTCTGGTGGGAACTATGTCCAGCCTCCCTCAGGTGATGGGGGGATGACATGATTAAGGCAGGATCCTGTTTTGAGAGTTCACCTCAGGGAAAGCCAGAGAGTAGACGCAGGCAGCCATGGGGCTGCCAGTGGCTTCCCATGCACAGGGAGAAAGCCCCCGCATTCACTTTCCAACCAGTACTGCTTAAACTAACTGTTTCCTACACACTACAGAATACACATTCATTCAATAGATTGCTTTCTCTAATTTATATCTATCAAGGGTTCCCGGGCTAAATTTTTAATCTCAAAATCTAGGATTTACCACGGACAACGCTGAGCTTCCAACATACATGCAGGGACTGTGTAACGCGTATTACATGCAGTACTGGCAAGCCAAAGAGGGCTTTTCCTGCAGCTGGCTTCTTGTGTACCAAGTTATAGTGAATGCCTAAAATCCCTAATGTTTGTCATCAGAAATTAGCACGCAAACATTGGCCTGACTGACAACTTATCTAGCATGCAAATCAAAAGTAAATGAGAAGAAGGAAAAGTGAGTGACACAATGAGGAACCAGCAATTTCTCATTTGGGGTGTTTTATTAGGCAGTTTGACAAATTTCCTGCTGGTTAGCTGATTAAATTTACATTTCTCTATTTTTAATCTTTAATTTATTTTGTACTCAAATATGATTGTTAGTCATTAATCAATAAGGTTTAAAGCGTTCATGATTAATGGGCATTGCTTTCAGTATAAATAAGAGATTCTGTGATGCTGGGATTTATCTCACTCTAGAGATTGCAGGATTGCTCTGAGTATTCATTCCGTAGTTACAATAAACCGAGCCAGGAGGACTGATGAGATTCTATGCTAGTGGTGTGATAAGATGAAATGGAAGCAGCTATTAGGGATCTGCATGAGATAATGATGAAAAAGAAACCAAAGAGTTAACAAGACTATGCTTTTCATATGATTATGCAGTGTCAAAGAGATTAACAAGTCTCTGTGTTATGGATAAATGGGGATTTATGGCTTCTATAAGGTAGAAAGAAGTGAGAGAGATTATTGAAATTACCACTTACTGCCGTACCAGGCTTTAAAGATTCAAGGTAACAGAAGTAATGAGCAGCTGTCAAAGGGTTAATGAGAGTCTGGCTGCAGCTGCAGTCACTAGGAACTGAAGAGTTACTGGACTTCTAAGCTACACTCTGGGTAAGTAGCAATGAAAGCGTTAATGAAAAGCCTACATGTATTGAGATGCTAATTGTCAAGATAGTGTATTACTTGAGGAAGCTAATTAGATTACTGGAAACTCCCACTAAGGATGAAATGCTTGTGTCCATTCCGTCTGTCAAGCTCTGTGAAACATTAAGAATTAAACTCAAAATTCACGTGTGATGAAGTCACTTTAATTTCACAGGCAGCAGAACACTGCTCCCATTCCCACCATGCAGAGGGTAGCACTGGATTTCAACTTTTTCTGTGAAATCCAGGAGGCAGAGTAACCTGTTACTTGCTGCTGCGCTTCCCCCCCACCCCCCCATTTTCTGCCTCAGCGCTACAACTGAGTCATTCTGTTGCCCATGGCTCGTGGGTATACAGTGTTCCTGCAGCGTGCTGCATTATTTCTTAGTTAATCTGTCAATGTTATTTTCTGCTAATGCAGATGTGGAGTTCGCTTACCGTCGCTTTGTAGACACTTGTCGAAAACCATTTGGAAAGCCTTAACTATGCATAAATCTGCAGAGTGAATGTTTTCTTTCATTCACTTGCTCCTATTATTTGATTTCTTGTAGGCCTCTGCGGCAGAGATGGAGAAAATAAGGTAAGTGAGACTGTTTATTTACATCTCATTATAGACAAGAAATGTTCTATTGCACAATGGACGATAAAGGCTCTTGGAAAATATTTTGCTTAATATTATCAGTGTAAAATACTGGATTGCATGATGATGTACAGGGAAGTCATGTTTTAGAGACAAAAGAAAAGAAATGTGGTTATACTAGTAAATCGGTTTTGCAGACGTCTATTCGGAAGGGGTGTTTTACACACAAATATGTTTTATTGCCAGATGCAGATGATATTTTATTATATAAATGGTGTAGTCAGTTGTCCATTTACTGCAAGAGCCTGCCATTCTGTTTAATGAGGAAAGTGGATCAATAATTCATGAAAAAGCTGAAGAAAATATAGGCTTGACTTCAAAGCATCTAATTACTGTGGTTTGTTTCAGTATAATGCTGTGACATTGGTGCTCGATTTCTGTTTCATATTGTGTACCAGCCAGATAAATCTTGTCTCCTCTGTGTTTAAAATGTTGTCATACTGTACCAGTTTCTCAGCACATCTCTGCTTTAAGCAAAAAGAGATGGCTTTTATAAACATAAGTTTTCCATCTCATGTCTGACTGTAAGTCTGCTTTGGGGAATATTGCTTTTGTGTATGTTGTTAAGAAAGAAAGAGAAAGAAGCAAGCATTCTAGCCATGTTTTTTTTTTTTTAAATCAAAACACATCTATTAATAAAATCCCCAGGTACTATCAAATAGATAGATAGAAATTGAACTTTTGATTACACTTTCAATATTTTAATGGGGCTTATTTTAATACTCCAAAATATTATTGGCCACACTCTTTTTTGGTTTTACTGGACAAGTCCAAATTCCTTTTCCGAGCCTAGTGATTCAGTTTGGTTGGTGGCAACTATTGCTCAAGCACAACTTTTTAGATGGATTAAGTTTGAAATGGCTATCGTAAGTTTGTTAGAAAGGCAGAGAAGTTGCAGAATTCGGGGACTTACTTGGGGCGGGGGGAAGGCAATTGTGAAAGAATAGATTTGACATAGTGTTTAGTGAATTCTGGGCTGAAAGCACAACCCTGTTTTTAGTTTGAGAAGGATGAGGAGGTTAATTCTCTTACAGCAGAGTTGAAGATGCATGTCCGAAAGTTTCTAATTTATTTATAAAGTGCTTTAGTTGTACATTTATGTACTGTCTCATGTCAATGAGAATATTATAATTTTGAGCTGAAAGGAAAACTTTGTTCAATATATTATGGTTTTGCATGCAAACAACCACTATAATGTTAAAGCCTAACATTAACGTGAGTTTTTCCTGAGTAAGGACTGAGAAGGTACCTCAGGATATGGTCCTGCATTTAGCAAGACATCTAAACATGATCACTTATGGCATATGCACACTCATTTCATGAATAACTGTTGGAAAATGCAAGCAAATATCTGTTTACATGCTCGCTTAATAAACGTGTGTGCACAAATGCAGTACAATACTTTTAATACTTTCCTGAGCATGCCTTAGCCACTGCTTTTGACAGACAGGCTCTTGCCACATTTGCAAAAGGAGGCTGCAGAGCCCAGGAGAGTAAGCTCTCTCTCTTTCTAAATATATTCCTGAATTTGCTATGACAAGAGGAAATAACCTTACAGCTCCATTTTCCTAGCACCCTGGTTTTGCAGCTGTCATGCATGTCCCAAGTATTAAGTATAAGCAGTTCTTATCTCAGTACTTCATGAGCGCTACGTAGATGGAAAAGCTCATGCTGCCCCACTGATGGAAGTGGGAGTTTAGCTATTAACTCCAGCAAGAGAAGGGTCAGGCTGTGTCAGGAGCTTGTTTCTGAAGTTTTCTGTTTATACTTCTTGCATATAAGAATTTTTTCTGACAGACATTTTTTCCCCCATCACATAACCCAGTGCAAGGGGCACTCTGTGCTCCAGAGCAGAGCAGCAAGCCAGGCTAGGGGAGCTTCAGCAGTGCCACAGCAGGGAAGTTGCACTGCTCCAGCCTGAACTTTGCCGGGCTTGTGTCAATAATAGTTATCATGAATGTAAACTGATAGAACCCTTAACAGTTTAAAGAAACAGAAATAGAATTCAAAATCATTAAATACCTGGTGAATCCACAGACTTGAGAGAACTACTTTTTTCCTGGACCTATTCAAGTCTGACACCCAGATAAAGACAGATTACCTTGTCTCTTAAGCACAGTGGTCTTGGGGAGGCCATGAGGAAAGAAGGCCTGGAGTCAGAAGAATAAAAGGAGGAATGGGAGTGAAAGGAGCAGGCCAGAGGAAAGAGGTATTTTTTTGCCATAGACAATATGTAGAAGCCAGCATAGCATCATCACAGGAAGAGCCATTACTACATGGCATTTGAATACAGGCGACCCTATCCCCTGCCTCAGCTCCTTCCTCACTCTTTCTGTAACCAGCCAGGGTTGTGTCTTCCCACAGCTGGGAGGCCATGGGCCAGAGGGCAAGGCCAAGCCAGTTGCTGAGGTGAGGTGCACAGAGGATGCGAGACTCCTGGTAAGGAGCAGGGAGAAGGGTGTCTGGAATTAGCTGGAAAGGGAACGAAAGAGAGTTTCTCTTTTTAGAGAAACAAAAAGAGGAGCAAGGCGGATACACACAGGACAACCCAGGCACCTGGGGTGAAAGCTCCTGGGATTAAAAAAATCTGGGTTTGCATTTCACAAAGCACTTCAAGATAAGGAAGCCTTTTAAATATGAAAAATAGGTGCAGAGAGTCAGACTTCAGAGGATTGACTCCACTCTGACAGCCCCTGGGAGCAAAAGGTCCAAACATTTTTAAAAGGCAGCTCTAAAAACCTGTAGGTGAGCTTTGCACATTCTCCAGCCCAGTGCATCTGGAGTGTCCACGAGGAATGGGGCAGCCAGGCCCACAAGAGACAGAAAGGCAAATGCAGCAGCCTCCAAAACTGATCCACTGATCACTCATGCTTTAATCAACACAGAATTCACTGAGCCAGGGCAGCAGAAGCAAAGGTTTAGTGAAATAATACACCTGTCAGTATCATGGTCCTTCACTCAGCATCCAGGTGGAGAGAAACAATTCATCTCAGATAATGCAGTAATAATTCCCCTTGCAGATCTAGGAGCCACTGTGACCTGCAATGTCACACCCTGTCCTTTTCAGCAGTAGCTTGCCATGACAGCATCACAGGTGGAAGGAGCAGTAGGAAGCAGAGGTGTGAGGTTATCAGTATTTAGCCTGATACAGGGACGACTTCCTCTAGAAGTGGAAACATGCTATTTCATGATGAAATTTCACCTAGAAAAATAAGTTGCTGAAATGAAGTCTTCACACTGTGAACAATTCTTAGCAGTACATAGTGTTTATAACATCTCAAGGTACCAATATATTAGGCAGGAAGTAAGGCTAACTACTAATCACAACCCCCTTGGGGATGTACACTTATGTAGGTTGGCTGTGTACGGTTATACAGTCACTTTAAACATTAATTACTGCTGACTACAATCTTTTAAATGCAGGTTTTTTGGATTTGGTTCTTTATCATGTCTGTTTAAAAAAAAAAGACTGAAAAATTAAAGTAAGTTTCAAATGTACCTATGCTATTTTGACTTTTAGCACTGTGCTGTCTTTTGCGCACGTATTCAAGAGAAGCACATGCCTTCCATGTTTCAGGCCTTGCAGATCCATCATGGCTGGCACACAGAGGTGTGACTACTCAGAAAACTGTTCCTTCAAGTCAGATTTAATCCATAATAAGGCTAGATGTGCGAACGAAAGACACCTGCCATTTCCACTGCAATTCCAGTACAAATTCACAGGGTAGCTCTTTCTATGCTTCCATTTAATCCTGCCTGAACTAAAGGTTATAACATTTAACCTTTCAAGTGAAAGAATTGCCGACTTTGGCATAAGAGACTTCCAGACTTATTTTCACACACACACGCAGGCCAGATTCTCAGTCTTTATTACATCAAAGAGGATCTTACTCCACAGGGAGTGACAGTTAAGGTGATAGATATTGTTCAGTAAAAGCTTTTTCATTTTTAATTTTATTCCTAAAAATTTAAGTCACAATTCAGAAACTCCATAAATCGATATTCTTAGACCTAAGCTTTCAAGATGTACAATATGCTAAACTGTTTTATATAGAAGTACATAAAACAGGTCACATCACCACAAACTGCCAGACTCAGTGCCGGAAGGAGCTTGGCTTGGAGTTTTTCTAGATTGTAATACATCCATACAATTCCCCAACTGAGGATTACATTAGTTTAGTAGCACTAATAGTGGTACTTCTACTAATCATCCAGGGATCTCTGATGGAAGTGATCCAAGTCTCACAAGCAACCTTTGAAGCAGCATCTTTATTTCCTTGTTTCGGAGTGAATAAAAGCAAAGTGATATTTTGTACACAGTGCTGGTAGTAAGTCAGCAGCTCGATCCAAGTCTCTTGAATTCTCAGACTTGGACTTTTCCTCAAGCACATTTGAGTGGTACATCTGTGGTAAGGAAGGACTATCACTTGCTCTTAAAGGAATGTCAGAAGCATGTGCAGCCCTTTCTGTGGTAGTTTAGTGAAAATGTGAATACCTTCTTAAGTGCCCACTAGATCATGCTGCCTTCCTTGTACTTGGTATAAATATAGCCCTCTTCATATGCTAATGAACACACTGCAATTTCCTGCCATCCCCACCTTGTCCTTGTTCCTGCTCTCAGCCTGTATCGACATTGATTTTACCATAGTTACTTGAATACAAGGAGGGGAGTTTTTCCAGAAAGTTACCCTACAAACATGCTTTACTTTCTACATATGTCTTGCCTTTACATTACCAGCTGATGTACTGGGAGCCACTGCCTCACAGAGGTGCAATACCATGGGACAACAGTCAGATGGTGCAAGGCAGCAGCTCCAGCATCTGCTCAGCAGGGCCTGTAGGCTGTCAGCTGATGCCAAGACTTGAAATCCCAGCCAAGGGTACAGGAAAAGAGATGACACAGAGCAAGCTCAGAAGAAATGGAGCACAGGGAAGTGAAAGGGCCCTGAGCGTGGGGTCCTTAGAGGTTATGGTAGAAGAGTCATCTAGATAGGTGAATGTTCAAACATGTAAAGGAGGTGTTCATTTTTCTCTGCTTTGCAAGATGGTTTTATCTCCCAGGAAGTTCCAGCAGCAATGACAGCCCTGCAGTGCTGTTTTTAGCACGTCTGGTTAGTTCACACTACTATCCAGGGTGTGATTGTAGCACAGCATAACCACACTCCTTTCTCCCCCAGAGACTACACGGGGCTTTAAAGTGTAGTGATTGTCAACCAGAGCAATGGACACACAAGGATATACCCATACCCTCTAGGGAACAGTAGCCCTGGAACTAGGATCGTTTGGGTCACAGAGCCATGCTGGTCCACTTACGCTAGCAAGTCTAAGAATTTTGTTAATGGAGCCAGGGTGCCATGACCTGTAGGCTTGTGTAGCTCATCCCACTTCATTTTCACTGCTACTGTTACCCGTGCTAATCAGTCAAATTGATAGTAATGCCCCCCCCCAGCTGAAGTATTGCTACGTTGTCCTACATCCCTGTACAGAACAGCCCTAAGCCATTGTTTTGTCACACCTTCCTCTTCTTTGTTCTAACCACCTGCCTCAGACATTGTCCCTTATACCTCATATCCACAGAGACCTCAAACAGAGGCACTGGAGCCAAAACCAAGGTTTAGTGACTTGCAGCATGCGCTCAGAGGTCACGCTGCCTTTCCAAAAGGGGAGACTGAGCAGTGTTGCATCCCACTGCCCCCAAATAGATCCTGCTTCTTGGAAGACTGAGCTATATGGTAGTGATACTGGTATGAAAGGAATCATCTCCTATCACCTGCTGTAACAAGTATGGAATCATAACATCTTTTACCTCTAGGTAAATATCCAGTTGAGCGTAAGCATCCGGCAAATAAGAAACATGACAGGAACAGAGGGTAGAATAGAGTCAAGTTGAATGAAACCAGGTATAGCAGTTGGAAGTGGCCTGCAGGGACAAGTGGGAGCCAAGCAAACATCTGAAGAGATTGAGGAAGTAGGTAGGAGGAGATGAGCCATGCCATCAAACCGAGAGCTGCAGTGAGTCATGGGGAAGAGGCTGGACCTAGGTGATACCAGACTTACACATAATGCTCTGCCTACCCTTTTCTTGCAAGGCAAAGTGCATTGCTGAGCAATACAGTGAGCTACTCAGGAGGAGGGGAGAGGGGAAAAGAAAAGTGGGCATTTTGCAAAAATATTTAAGAAAAAGAAAATACCGTTATTTAAAGTGGTTGTGACTAGTTCAAAACTTAGTAACACAGAGAGTAGAGTTTCCAGAACAGATTCCCCCCACCCCCACAATACAGTAATCCTTGATGGTCAGGAAAAAAAAAAAAAAAAGTCAAAAGTGGGAAAAACCAGATACTCTCTGCATCCTCTACATTGCTAATAGCACCTGGACTTCAGTTTATGTATGCATTCTGATCAAAGCTGTCTGGGAAGTGCATTGAACAATGAAAGCAGAGACAAAGCTAACAGTGGCAGCAACTGCAGCTGTAACAGAACAATCTTATAAACTTAAGAGCATAAAAGCTTCCAAGCTGCAAACCCTAGATGGTTCAAGGGCAGTATAGTTTGTGAACCACGCTCGAGTGTGCTTTGTGGTAAAATCTAGTACGGTTTGCATGCTAGCTGGTGCTACAGCACACAGACTGATGAAAGGAAGGAGATAACTCGCCTGCAGCACTTTATTACAGCCTTTTGCAATTGCCAGCTCCACTGCTGCTGGCAAGGCTTAGGCAATTTAATTTACCAATCAGTTTTTGATTTACACCCAAGTGACTTCGGAATGCATTCAATTAAAAGCTGTGTACCTTCAGATTTCATTCAACTTTCTTTATATTTCAAGTGTTTGAAATATATCAAAACTACTATTAAGCTTTTCACATTTAAAAAAAGGGACTGAATTGCCTTAACATTTTAGTTATGGACCAGAGCTACCTTAGCATGAAGCACACTGTGCTGAAAACACAGGCGTTAGTTAGTGAGCAATAATCACACTTTTTAAAATTCTTGGAAGTGAGGACTGAATCATTTACAGAGCCCTTGAGAAGGACAGCAGAATCATAGGTGTCCGTAGGTCCTTGCAAGAAGGTTTCTTGCATGTGCTTGACCATTCCACTGTTAGTGAGAACAGCACAATTCTCATTATTCAGCTTTTAAGGAGTAACAGGACCAGGGAGCCTTCCAACTCATTGAACAATGCACAGAGTCACTGCTCATTGAGTTCTACTAAGTCCACCATATTGCATGAACGTGTACTAGCTCTTAGAGCATGAATTTCTTCACAGAAAAGCTAGCTCTCTTCCTGAACTTGCCCAGCTGTTGCTATGTCAGCAGAACTATAACCAAGAGACTGTGTCAGAACACACAAATATCTTGTGTAGGTGACCTGCATCTATGATGGCAAATAGTATTAGGGAGGAATATTGTGGCATGGGGGAACAAAGCAGTGGCTGACTAATTTACATAACATACTAAAACATCAGGAATACTCAAATGGTATTTAAGCTAAGCAGAGCAAAAAGCAAATTTTGGGTACCACATCTTGGTTTTTTTGTTTGTTTGTTTTGATTCATTTTTGTTTGTTTTTGAAAAGAGAACAGCTTGAAGCTTTTTCTGGAAGCCACTGAGCTCTTCTGGGGGTCTCTGCTATGTGATAAAGAAACCAATATGTCCACAAAAAGCTCCTGTGAGTTAACAGTTCCGAAGTGCTGCTCTCAGTTTGACGAGACCAAAGTTTGGTATCCACATCAAGGCAAAGGGGCTCAACTTTGAAGTTTCCATACAAATTAGGTCAAACAGATGAGCTCATTTTATGTTTCAATTAGCTTTAATTGCCATGTGGACAAGATGATTGGTTTAAGGAGCTGATCTATCTTTAAGGCCTTCCAAGAGCTGTACTGGAATTCCCAGCAGCGAATGGCAACTTAGCGTCCTCTCACAAGAGCTCCTACTTACAATAGACAGTTTGAAGAGCTAATCAGTCAGCACTCTCCTGTTCTATGCGTTTCTGTTTAACAAGTGTTAAATCTTTGTGCTGCCATTCAGATTAGGGATACCAGTTTACTCAAAGTGCCGCACAAACATGGTTTTCAATGCTTTGCTTGTATACAGTAGTCTACAGGTCAAAAAAGAGTCTATATAGCTGTATAATTGGTCTTATTGCCTTGTGTAAGAAGACATCCTACAGGTGCTTGAAACAATATCTAAGTAACACCAAATGTATGACAAATGACTTTGCACATGCATATTTAACTACGTTTGTAACTGCCGGCTCATCTACCCTTTGAGATATTATTTCGCCTTGGCATTAATTCTCTCTGTCTCTCTATTCTGTAACAAGGAAGTAGTATTTCCAGGAATTTTGATCAGAAAAAGTCCAGACTGACATATACCAAATATATTTCAAGATTTAATACAGATCCTCGAGTGGCCAAATATAAATGCTTTTCAGCCCTACCCAGTTATTCTTACCAGCTCAACAGGGAATCAGTAATAAAGTATGTTCACAGACTGAGACACATTCTTCTTGACTGGAAAAGTGCTGTTTTCTATAGGGAAACATAGATTTTAGTCTGCATGCATATAATCTGTAGCACTGGAATGGTTCTATTTGAACTCAAAATAAATTTTATACTTAGATTTGACTTTCAGCTTGTGAATAGCTGATGATGCTTTTATTTGTATTTGCATGTTGATTTTGATTGATGCGAGACCAACAATTAAAATGTAAAAGATCAATGAGAGTCAAATACTTCAAAAGCAGAGTAAAAATTAGAAACCCGGCAAACTAGCCCAAAGCAAAGCAGGTAGAGTGGAGAAAGCCAGAGCAGCAGTGATATTTACGTAAATTACTTGGAGAGCAATACCACAGCTCAACACACAAGAAAATGTGATCATACCAGTCAGATGTAGAAAATCCCAGCAAAAAGTCTTTATACAAAAGCAGCCTTCAGTCCTACAGCCTTCCAGTGCTGTATTTGTAGCCTGTTGTTGCCCTTTGGCAGGTCCTAGTTAAAAAAATAAAAATAAATACATAACTGGCCTGACTTATTTTTGTCCAGAACTGTACAACAGCTGGTCCTAGTACCCCATTCTGCCATCTTCTTACAGCCTTGCACACACAGTGCCAGGCAGACCCACATGGGGAAGCACTTCTTTTTCTCAGCCCACATCAGCAGCATGGCCCTGCCAACTCTCAGCCTCTGCACAGCAGTGGCACTTTACTTCTGACCCCTCACAGGCCTTTAGTAAGAGCAAAATCTTCTCTGCTTAGCCCTGTCCTCACTGTACCAATGCCACCAAGAAGATTGAGCATGGAGGGCAGGACTCCTGAAAGCGTACAGAGGGAAGATTTTCATACCATGCTTTGGAAATGTGATCTAGGATAGCCCAGTTGATGCCCATCTTTGCTATGGAGCAGCTAGATATCTCATGGGCTTGCAGGGGAGGTAGAAAGTCCCAGTCATCCCTATGTGCTTCTATCTTCCCAATTAAGGAAGGCAGCAAAGTAATATCCTTGCCCTGAAGCTGGGAGAAAAAGTTAGAGGAAGTGCTGGAACTGCTGCAACAAGGGCCAGAGGCACTTTACTAAAGTGATGTTCCCAGTTGCATGTTTTCACGATGCTCTGATCCTGTATTATTCCTTCATAAGCTGCAGCCAGTTTGTGACTTCTCTTTATATGGAAGATTTGCTATACATAAACTATTTTACTACTGGAGGAACCAACAGCAAGAAAGCTTCAACCCTTTTATGAGATGCACAGTCCTCCCCAATCACATGTGATGGAGCAGCCAAATTCAGGAGTCTTGGCTTTTCCATGAGGCAGGTTACTAGCCCCCTGCATAATTCAGGTGGTAGCTCTGGCAACCGAGCATACAGACAGGAGAGAGAGGAAATGAGTCACAGATAGAAAAGATTGACAAGAGGTTTTTTTTAGGGCCAGATTCAGCTGAACTAAACTGCTTGGTAACTGCAAGCAAAGCCCCCCGTCCCCCCACATTCCCTCCTTCTCTGGCTCTACAGGAGAAATCACAAACTAGAAGTCCTATCTAAGAAATTAAAAGTGTATGAAATTATAGCACTGAACAGGGATTCTGCTAACAAATGTTACTTTACTGGGGTAAAGCTGTCATGTCTACTGCACACAATGCAAATAGTTCTGGATAACAGGCACATCCTGATAACAGGAACTTTTTTTCCTCCACCTTGACAAGGCTGCTGATGCAGATTTTTACAGTAACTGTAGGCTTCACTTGCTTTCCTTTAACTGTGTTATGCGTTCTAATTTAACAACGCCTCAGTAGATTCAGTTACTAGAACTGACAGATTTCACATGCTGGGAGCTTCTGCAAGTTTTTCTTTACAAATCAGGACTGAATATCATCTAAATGTAAAAGAGAAAACCTCTTGGAGACATGTCCCCTTAATTCCAGCATATAGTGCACTTGGGGCCATTTGAGAGAAACAATACAAATCTAGCCCTTGTTGTTTTATGTACTTTGTTTTGAAGGACATATATTCTAGTCTAAAAGCATTTTCTTACACAGTGACATCACTCCCGTGATCCAGAACAACTTTTATTATAACCTAGCAACACAGCAAACAAATGACAACAGCTACATGTTCCTTGGATTCAAGGAACATAGAAGGCTTCAGTTATAGTTTTGATAGTAAAATTTAATTCATTCTTTACTGATAATACTGTGTGGATTGGACTGCTCTACTGAGGCTTGGCACTCACTTTGCATTCCCATCTCCATCCCCTGAAGAAGTCTTCAAACCCTATTGCACAGTAAAAAATAAATAAATAAATAAAATAAAGTTTACCAGAAATTTAATTTTAAGGTTTCTAACAGCAGTGAACTACTAATTATCATGGCAAGCAGAGCAGACAGTTATGATTAAATTGCCAGACTGGATTTATAGACTGTCCCATCTCCTTATTCATCATTTCTATATAAACGTTATTGGGAAGGCATCTTAAGATATAAATAGGCATAGATATGGTTGCATGCTGAATTCAAAATAACTGAATGAATCCATTACTGCATCCTTGGAGGACTCCAATTTTTCCCAGAACTACAACTCCGTTTTGAGTGTTATCTACCTCATTATGCATAGATTAGTTGCATTACATTTTTGGCTTTCGCAGACCACACACAAACTGAAAACAGCTAACTACATTTTTGCAGAGAGCTTAACAGAAGTGGAAAGGGACTCCAGATAACTTTCTTTCATCTAAAAGACAATGTTGCTATTTATACATTTTTCACATTCACATGAAGAACAAAGCTTTCACATGATACTCCTGTCATTCATATCTAGAACGTTGCCTGCTACAAGTCTGCAATGTTTGGAACGCTTGCTGCAGTACACCTACAACACAGATTCATGGCACAAAGCTGCTAAACTATTTAAGGCTTTCCAAACCCATCTGGAGCATGTTTCCTCATCTTTTTACTACGAGCCACTGAACTGGAGATTAGTTAATTACAAGTTTTGCAGTGGCAGGAGACATTACCAGCAGAATCAGCAAAAAAAAAACAAAAAACCCAACAACAAACAAACCAACAAAAACTGTTATCCTTTTACTAGTGGCAGCTCTTTTTTCAAAAAGCTGTTAGTTGCATTTTCTATTCTTACTCTGACTGTTTTCTTCAGGGTTAGAAGTTAGGGCAGGGGTTTGTAGGTCCATGCTCCAACCTGCTCAACTTCCTCTTTCCAGTGCATAATCACCCTTAACAGGCCAGGTATTGTATGTCTGCTTGAAATCTGGGTGGTAGAGGAGCTGACATTACTGAGTTGAAAACATGGAGCAAGGTCTAAAGCCCGGAAGGATCTAATGATTTTGCCATAAGGACACTGGTAACAGCCAGAGCTATTAGGATTCTCTCTGAAGCACTGTCAGAGTTCAGAGGGGGTTTGGGGGGTATTTTGTTTTGTTGTTGTAAAAAAAAAATAATAATAATAATAATAATAAAAATAATAAAAACCACACACATGACATTCCCTGTGTAAGCCACAAAACTTCCATCTCCTCAGGGGAACACTTACCACCCTTGCTAGAGCAATGAAGAGTTTCAACTGGAAGCTGGCAATCTTTCATTGGCAATGTGCCAGACTAAACTTTTTGTTCCTACATTAGAGCTTAAACATGTTGCTAGACAACATTGAGGAGCTGGGAGCCACTGCTTCTCACAGATGCTTCTCTCAAGATGCTGTGGATCCCAAATCCCAGCCCTGTGCTGACCCTCTCAGACATGCTGAAACTCACCAGTGTCTGCAAACCACTGGGAGCCCCTTAGAAGGAAAGTTTTAAAAGTGTGAAGAGTACTGCTGTCTCCCCCCCAACCCCACTCACTCATTCTTCATCATTTGACATTTTAACATATTGCCATATTAACCACCAAAAGTCTAATCTGCGAGCATGACTTCAAATTTATATTTACAAAAGTAGAGGTGCAATGGCATATGGACCACCAGCTGGTGAGAAGTAGGAACGGTACTTTGTGGAGTTTGAGTCACTAATTAAAAAAAAAAAAAAGGCCACACCCCCAAATTTCTGTACAGTCAAAGAGTCAGAGACAAAAGCTTGGTTTCTTGGAATTGGAGTTGTTTGAAAGGACAGCTGCAACCAGGCCAGTACCCTGAAAGCACAGAACCCAGAGGCATTAAATAAAACATAAGCTATTTTGTTTAACATAACAGATATATGAAACCAAGATGTTTCTTGCAAAGACTGTGAGAACTAGCACCACAAAGGGAGTGATGGGAGAGAGCAAAAGGAGAGATGACAGTCTGTTCCTTTTAAACAAGAGAAATAAAAATCACTTTGAGATCTAGGGTGGCATTGAGGGAAGTGTCTTTTTATAGAGGTCACAACTACCTACCCTCAAATTCATTTTACCCTGTCTCCTGCCTTCTTCCCTCCCTCATCCTAGATTTGTGTCTTTTCCTCAGGCTTGTGTCACCCCTCCGCATTCTGGAGGGATTCTCCTAGTGCTGCATCAGAAACTTCACCCCTTCTCCTCCCCAAATGAGGATTTAGGTCTGCTAAATATCTGCAGCAGACCCACCTCAGAAGTTTCTTTAATCACTTATTTAAGCTACCAAAACTTGAATGTCTTCTCAGGAAACAGTTCATTCTTTCTCATCCTGATTTCTACCATCTGACTAATGTTCACCATTGTTACTCCAGTAACTCTTGAGATCTGCCTGCCTAAGTTCAGGCAGCTATAACAAAGATTAACTATCATCACAGTTAAAGGATTGAGGTTCATTATTCTTCTCACTTCACTAATCCATTTCACCAGCCTTCCTACTTTACCTGTTTCCCTAGAAGGGCAGAGGGGGAGAAATCCAGATTTTAGAGGACAGTTCTTTGGCCCTTCAGTTGTGCAAGGCTGCCAAACATCTGCTCTCCCATCACCTGCACTGTTTCCCAGTCCTGCAAATCCAAGAATAGCTCCTGCAGCCTTCTCGGAGACTCAAAAAGAGGGAGTCTCCTACAGCTCCATCTATGCAGCTGCTAAACAGAAGCCATCTTTTAGTATCAGGCACTTTTCTAGGAGAAAACAGTAAACAGGGAAGAAAAAAAAAAAAGATTTGGCAAGGGGAAAGATTCATAGATAAACATTTTTTGTGGTAAGGAAGATACAGAAGGAAAGGCCTGTTCCTTCAAAAAATAGAATATTGTCTGGGACCATTAAATAACAATATAACTAATTACCAAGATAATTATCTCATGCTGGAGCACCAAACAGCTGAAATACAGAAGCTGCTGAGAGCACTTACTATAGTAAATTACTGAAATGCTTCTCATGGTTTATGCTGTTGAATTAGGGCACTAAAAGAAGTGTGCTACATTATTTCTCTATTGACTTTTCCACATGTGATTATTATTAGATTCATAAATATGAATCAGACAGGAAGGTCAGGTAACTAATGGTTGTAGAGCCTTGTCAGCTGTACAGCATTATCTGCACTGTAAAGGTGGATGCATTGTTTACCTGAATAACAAGAGGCAAGTAATCAACAAAATGCTTTAATGTCCATCAGATTAAAAAAAAAAAAACAAAAAACAACTAGGTCGACAAAAAAAAAGTATAAAAAGTGAATGGGAAAGAAGATGACAAAGCATAGCTGTTCCATGTTGTACTGGAGTTGTAAAGGAAATACTAAGCATGCCGTTTTTGTCTACCATTCATTGAACAAAGAGTGGAAGTGTCGCACAGAGAGATAAATCCAAGATCTTTAGTTTCTGCCTCTGCATTGTGTAGGTTTGTTTGGCCAACACAGGAACATTTGCACTTCTAGATATGAACCAAGTCTCAAAAAAACCCTCCGTGGCTCCTGCAAGCATTGTTCCTTTTTTAATGGTGAGACTGAGAATGATAAAGTGACTTCTCCAAGATCACTGAGGGACCTCTGTAAAAGTCAGGGCAGTTCATGCAAGTTATCTGCATTAAGAAAGAATGGGCAGATAATTGCAGTAAGAGGGGGGAAAAAAATTCTTGCAACCTCCAGGAGTAGAATAATCATTTCTGAAATGAATACTTTCACTCAACCAAGAAGTAGGACCAAGTTCCAAAGCAGAACATCCCCCGAGCCAAATCAAAATGCTCATGACTCTCATATTTCCTATGAGCATGACTTGCCTCTTCCCCATCTCACAAATGATTTCAGAGCTCATTTGTGACAGCATTCTTCTCCCCATCACATTTCTTCTCAATAGCATGGTAGCATAACCTCTTAAAAGGAAAGATCCAGATACACAGGCTTGTCCTTAACTCCATCCCTAGATATAAATAATCCCCACAGGATCAATGGAACTTATTGCACACGTATAGGCTTGTAATATAACTTAAGGATACTAGATAAGCTTCATCACATACATTTTTGCGGGCAGGGTAGTTTTAAGAGTCATATTCAGCACCAGTGTAAACAGACACAATTGCATTTAAATCAAAATAGTTACTGCAGTTTATATAGTGATGAACAGGGTACCCTCCCTATAAAACAAGTAATGCCTTTGATTTATTCTGTGGTTTTCCTTCTCATAAAAAAAAAAAGTCAGGCAATAAGGAATAGAAAATATAATCTGATATGAAGGCAATTAACATAACTCCTGCTTAGGTATTGTGCCCTGTCTGTCCCGTTCCTCCCCTCCCCCTACCCTCTTACAGATATCTGTCACTTAGGTATAGCTTCAGAGAGATGAGCCCAACCCTTTTCTGTGTCCTTTTCTATTTACTATAATTGCTGTTGTGTGACATTACAGCATTGGGGCCTTTGCCTTATCCTTCTCCCCATTTTGTGCAGGCAGCAGCAGGAGAGTTTCCTTTCTATTTATTCTTTAATACCTTCAGTGATGTCAGAACATTAGAGCTGCCCATTATCTAAAAGTTTCTTTGCAAATTCACATTAAATGAAAATGTAACTTTTCAGTCATTAATGCACTGAAAGAAGTTGTGGCTAAAGGAGGAGATGGATGGTTCTGAACCTTATCCATTACATTTAAAAGCAAATTATCAGTGACAGAAGCTAGGTAAAATGGGCAACAGGAGATATCAAAAGGCAGATTGAGACATCAATCAATGAGACTTTCACATCCTTTTCTTCTTGTATGGATCACTAGCAGAGGCATTTAGCTGGGTGTAATAGAGCAGAAAAATTCTTCTGCCATGAGGGAAAACCTGAGGCATCTTTGTTGCCCAGTTGATAGCAGTGCATGCTGCACCCATGCTGGAGGGCACAGCAGCTGGTGTTGCAGAACGCTGTAGGGTAGCACACAGGGACTCCTCTCCGCAGGCTGGAGGGCTCAATGTTAAAGGAGACTGAATGGGCTCTTTAGGAAAAGGGAACTTGTTCCCAAGCTAGAAATAACTTTGCAGGAAAATCCTAGAAACATGCAAATTACAGAATTGACTAGTTTTGTATTGTGGTTGTTTGTGCAAGATAGATACCTCAAACATCTCAGAGGGGGGGATTAAACATTGGAATGACTTTGCAGATCTGACCTTTAACATTTCCAGGCCTCAGTTCTCATCTGTAAATTGGAGATGATAGAGAGCACTTCCTCAGCCTAGAAGGATGATGTGAATTAACTATGTAGAAAACTGAGGCATCTACATATAGTGGCTATTTAATTCAAATATAGTAGGTGCAGGTAGGACATAGGAATTGATAGATTACAAGTACTACACCAAAGGAAGACTCAGAGCTGCAGAACAGTCATTGTATAATGAGTTAATATTTGCTATTCAAAGCTACGTCATTAAGTGTTGGTGATTTACTTTAGTGTTCATTAAACCAATATGGTATTACAGTAGTTTCTGTGTAGTTTTTCAAATTTAAGTTATGCATTTGCTTTGATTCAGGAGAAAAAGACGACACACATGCATATTACTCTGGTATTTTTTTGATCTCTATCTTCTATCCCTATTCTCAGAAGTATTGTTTGAACTTCTGCATCATATACAGCATTCTTGATAAGGGTCTCCCATATTTAGGTGCTCCGATTGTTTAAAGAACTCTCCAGCTGGGTAGCAAGACTATTTGAGTGCTAATACAGTGATTGTAAAGAATGGGACATCAGTTCCCATTTTAGAACATAAATCTTGGCAAGTCTGAATGGAGTATATTCAAATGGGAACAAATGGACGTTTTAAGCATGTAATTTAAAACAAAATATTCAGCACTTACGTGAATAAGCTCAGCAACTGCAGTTCCCCTAGCTCAACATCTAAGAGCCTATGGGTGACATTTCCAAGCTTGTAGTTGTTGCTGCGCATGGAGGACCAGCCTGCTAGAGCATCCAGCTCCACAGCTCAGCAATGGGAAACCCACACTCCAGATCCCCTTTTATGGTTCCAGCCTTCTGGTCTTCTTTCCCTTCCCGCATCTGTAGCTCCCAGATACCCCTAGCTTCTTGCTGTTCCTGAGAAGGAAACTATCCCAGACTCACATCTATTCAGCATCGGGCTTCGGTACCTCCTAAGCATGTGCATGCGCTTATACATGCATCCATTTTGAACTGCCACTGTACTTTTTCTAAAACACACTTTCAAGAGTTCTTTCTAAATATACTGCTAAGCCAGAGCTGCTTGCACACTGCAGTGCTAGCAGTAAGCTTTATCTTTCCAACTGAGAGGAAGGAAAAAAGAAAGTCTATTTGGGGTTGGAGGAAGCAATTTTTGGTCAGGCTGCTTTTCTCACAAGTGAGCACCTTGTCTGCTTGTGGCATTTTGCTCTAGCAGAGAAGTTGTCATGCATCCAATTCAAAAGATATTGGAGGGAGCAAGATTGGAATGAGAAGGAATATATGCTGCAGCTGCACTGAAAGGAGTTAGCTAAAAAGCACAACGGGGAGAAATATGGTATCCTTGACCATTCCTGTAGTCATACCAGTACTGTTACCATAAGAACAGCATGACTGGATCTTTAACTGAACACTACAGTTGGACCTCCTCCTTAATCCAGTATTTCTATTTATTCTCAGTACAGTGAAGGAATTTTACATTAACCTGAAAAAGTAGGTTTGGTCAATCTTTCACTATGCAGCAGCCTCTTAAAGGCACTGAGAAGACAAGTATTCAGGGATTTATATACTGTAATTCTCACTGGGGTCCTGGAGTTTGAAGGGCAAGTTCTATATGAACCACATATGTGTTTCACTTCAGTAGTTTTTATTTTACATGGTTCAATTTAGCAACATAAGTATTTACTTTTTTTCCCCTACTAAAAGATGCCATCCAGCAGAGTAATTTCTGATAAACATCAAGCTGAATCAGTTAGAGTTGCAAAAAAACATAATTATATTTCATAAAAAAATAATAATAAATAACCGAAAAGAAACAAAGTTCTTCTATCCAGAAGTGACTGTGGCAAGTTCTCTGTTTTCCTTTAGAAAGTTTAAGTTGTGGGCAGTGTTAGGCAGGCAGAAACACAGGAACACACATTCTTACTTTGCACCTATAGATATAATCATATTTGTACTTGTACACAGGTGACTGACTTCATGTCTATGCATACTAGTACTAGATTTCTGTGTATCCTTATGCTCAGGCATGAATTATGATGAGCTATTTGATGAAGTTCCACCTGATCATTGTAAAGACGAGGAACAAAAAATCTGACATTGGCAATATATCTCCAGTCCTATTGAAGTCAATACAAGAATATAACTAAAAGCCAGAGTATGAACCTGATAAGTAAATATCAAAACAACTATAGAAAAATGTTGTTCACTCAGGGGATCAAGACATGGATTACTTGACAAGAACAATCATGTAAAGTTAGAACACAATTGAATGCAGTCTGTTTGGATATATTCTGGCAAGTCTCTTAACACTTCTGTTGCACTCCTCACCAAACATCCTGGTAACTGAAGAAACTAACAGGGTTACCAAACCATTTTTGGCCAGTTTGCCACACACCCCCTCCACCTCACCCCCAGATTATTCAGAGCTGTCTCAAAGCAAAAAGAAGTAGGAAGCAATGATGAATGCTTTGGCCAGCACGCTCACATAGAAGGAGGGCTCAGCTGAGTTCTTCCTTCACTCTTATATAGAGTCTGTATTATGCTAACTAAAGTAGAGGGTGATAAGTTTAGAAATCTTTAGAAAATTCTTATGAATCTTTTCTTGATCCAGTACCTGTCCCTAAAGGAAAATTGTCAATAGAGTGCCCCACAGCTGAAGCTCTAGGAAAAAAGGTACTTAAAATTACTAGATGGGTTATGGGGTTAGCATTCAAATCTGAGGGCCATTTTCTCAGAAGTTCTTGTCTGTGGATTAGATCTAATGGGCTTTAGAGAACATAGCAGGGAACAGAGTAGAGAAAGGATGTCTGGGACAGGGACAGACTTAGATCCTCAGTAAGGGGGCCCCAGCCAGATGGTTCGGAGAGCACCCCACCTCTCGGTCCCTCTGTGCCAACCTGAATATGGGAAATAGTCACAACAAGGGCCTAGAAAGCTTTTTGAAATCACAAGTTTGCCTTGCTCCTGCTCACCATAGTGCCTTACCAGAACCTCCCTGTCCTATCCCTGACACCATCATCTCTCCCAGTGTGTTCCCAGCAAATTCCCCAGTCCCTAAGCACTCTCCCTTCTTCAGGATACACTTATATGGAAGAAGATGCTCAATTTGAGACCAAATGCCCAAGTGCTTTTCTAGTTCCAATGGAGCTGCACTATTAGTCTGTTGTTGCTGGGCATGGTCTTTATGTCACTGTTCCAAAGAAAGAGGTAATCCAGCCCCAAATTTCTGTGAACTTGCATAAGGGTCTTCTCAGGGGCTAGAGGGAATAGACTCCCACAAGTCTCTTGTATAAAGCAAATCAGCATGTGCATCTCAGCCCAGTATGCCCCACTAAATATCCTCTGAAATGGTAGTTTTTACTGAATTGTCTGGAACAATTTTTAGTGAACATAATTACTCAACAGGAAGCATAGAGCATCAATTAATCTTAGTATGAAACTCAATTTTAACTTAGTTGTAGTACTTCAAAATAATGTGGCTACTCTTCAATTAATTTTTGCTCTCTTTCATTTACAGAAGTGGATATTCTGTGTTGTGCTGCAATTAGTTAAATATACATCAAACTTCTGAGCACCAAATACGAAAATGTTCAAATGTTGCAGCAATATATAGGTTGTAATACATAAATTAGCTACAGCTCAGAGCTAGGGATGAAATTAATTGATGTGTGACATTTCATTGTATGAAATTGTTTGTTGCTTGGAACATAATAGCAATACTATCCTTCTTCATACTAATACAGATACCTTTTTCCAATCACTTCTGCTAGTACTGCTAAGGCACAGCCATTACTGCTGATAGAGGAAAAACAGTCAGGTTTTACAGCAGGGATGTGAATGGTATGGTTCCAGGTACAGTTTTTAAGGACCTGCTGCTGCAAAATAAAAGCAAAACAAAACAAAATTCAAGCTGAACAGACGGACCCAGAATTAGCACACTAGTACATGTCATCTCTTCAAGTTCAAGAATCCCTCGGAATGCTTTGCTTTTATTCCATTGCCCAGATGTGCAGGCAGGAACTGTGCCAATTCAGGGCTATAAAACAGCCTGTACAAAGTGGAAAATGATTAAACATGCTGAACTGAATGCACTGCCCAATCAATAGGTCTTCCAGTGTAGGGTGATCAGCATTTTCATTACTGTGCCATGTTTCATCTCTTCTCACTGTAAGTTTTTCATATGTATTTCAATTTATAAAAGAAACATGTATTTGTAAAGCAAGTAAGAGGCTTCAATCTCTTCCTAAAAAGATCTTACAGCAACATATATTGATTTAGTGTTGTGAGGAAATCTTAAAAATAAGAATTGCTCTGCTCAAGTGTCTCTGTAACTCCAACCAACATACCTCCTTGAAAGAAGCCTGAAATAAGTCTTTAGTTTGAATTTGGTTCCTGTTCACTCTGTGACCTCACAAAAGTGAGGTTTCCCAACATCTCAATTTAAAGAAAATTTTCAGTCTGAACAGCCCTGTCCCAAATTCATCCTACAAGAGGGAAGAGAGTTACTTGGCAACACTACACAAACATCTTTCAGATCATGGTGACTGTCCTGTTAAAAAGCAAGTCGTAATGAAGTTCAAAGAGCAGCCTGAAGATGATGAGCACTGACAGGGAAAAAGTTGTGTCAGTAAGTCCAGTAGGACCACTCAGAGCAAACAAGTACAGTCATTGACTGCCAGAATTTTGAATCCGCCACAGAGAACTTCACTTGGCCAGTGAAGCTAAAGGACTTTAACACACTCTTAAAAAAAGGAGGTCATGACACCAAAAATTTATTCAGGATTATTTTATGCAGCTCATGAGAGTACATCAAAAGATCAAAGCTTTTCCTTAGAACTGGAAAGGATTAGATCCCATAGAAACTACCTGCAAGTGCTTTTTTACAAGGAAGGAAAAAACAACAAAAACACAACAAAGACTCAGACTCCTCTTACCAGTTCCCCAGCCAAAATATGTTACTTGAAAGAAAAGTAGTTGTATCCTGTGCTGCAAGCACTACAGCAAAATAGAAGCCTTCCAATATTTGAAGCTTACAATGCATACACTTGTGCCATAGTACTGACTTCTTGCTTAGAAGCATCTTAGTTTAAACAAAGGGATGATTCTTCTCTTCTGGGGGAGCATGCAGCCTTGTCATGCAAGGTGAATGTATATCTGTATGCATTCATCCATATCTGTATGAATGTATATCTGTTTAAGGGGAATGATTTCTGGAAACATCCTTCATTTCATTGCCACCTCCCCAGGCCTGCACGTAAAGTGCAACAAAACAAAAGACACCTAGGAAAAGGAGCATATCAGCATTGCACAGAAATTTGGAGGCAGTAAGCTCTTAGCTCTGACCCTGACACTGGGCTTGCCAAGTCTCTTGCCTCATTTCTTTCATTGTTAGGAGGGAGAGAGAGAGAGAGAGAGAGAGAGAGAGAGAGAGATAGAGAGAGAGAGAGAGAGAGAGAGATCACAGCATTTGAAAAACCTCATTATATTGTTACCATGATGATAAAGGTGCTGATAAAGGTTATGATAAAGTTGAGAGCACTAGACAAACAGCATTAACCCTTTCCTTTGGAGGTCACAGGAAGTAGGGTACTGACAGTAGAAAACAACCAGCCCTCATTAAAAAATTACCAAAATAACTATATGATCTTTGCTGAAATTATGAAACTACTTTAGTGACAACAAACAAACATCCAGAGTTCAAATAGAAGAGATCAGTCCTCAAGATATAAATGGAGCAGAAGCGCTCTTTATCTCACACAATTCTTGGTCAGCATCTTCCCCTTGCCAAGCTCCCTATCTTGACCTGCTAGGTCCTCTCTAACCTCACACCTGTTAGGGTATTCTTTCAGGTTGTTCTTGAGTTTCATTCATTTGGAATTCTGCAATTCCCATTTCATGGGGACAAATCTCCCAAATCGGTTGGTATAACTGACTTAAATCAGCACTAGCAGGAGGACAAAGGAGAAGAAAAGTCAAACTCCAAATCCTCCAAATACCTCAGCTACCTGGAGGGTCCTTGTTAAATCTCAGTTATCCTCAGAAATTTTTTCTGGCTGTCTCCTCCCTCAGCCTTGTTCTTTATAAGCACATAAGAGTTATGAAAGAGCAGAGAAGGAGATAAGTGCTTTAAGCTAAGAGGCAGCATATGCATAAGAACAAATGAGCATGAGCTGAGCAGGAGTACATTTAGTCTTGCAGTTGAAAGACTATTTGTAACCATCAAAAATAGGTTTAAAGACTAAAATTAAATTCATTTTAAGAAAAAGCCTGATCACTTGATTAAATGGATTATATAACATGATAGCAGAAAACACATACCCATGGTCCAAGGTATTTATTTCAGTCTCATGTTATAGTAAGGTTTGTGAAACCTTGCTTAACTGTTACTTTGTGCCTTGCTTTCTGCTTAGATTGTCTGTGAGATTTCATTAAGGCTAGGTGAGAAGCTGAAGGAAGAGAAAAAGGGTTGTAAGGTACAGTGGCCAAACAGCCTTGGAAGGAAGTTAATCTTCTAGCACAGAGGAAGACAATGTAGCCCACAGTCCATTCCTCCTATGTATTAAAAGGCAGAGCTGATATTCCTTCAGGCATGCACTTTCTTAGGTTTACCCAAGTTCCTTCGGAACTGGCAGCAGCGTCTATGCGATTCATTTCTGAGTGTACATGACACATGATCGCTGTGCCGGTCCATGTTAAACAGTGGGTCAGAATGTCAATGGATTACTTTAGCACCCTTAAATCTGCCATCCTTGCATTAGTTCTGGACGAATTAATTTCAAACCCCTACGTTCACCAAGAAAGCGGAGATCAGAAAAGCAAATCTAGTGGCCCTCTCATGTTCTGCTGCTACTGCTTGTAATGTTATATCTGGCTCCTGAACTATGAGACTGAGGTACACTCCACTGTACTATCATAAAAAAATAGCCATAATTTGCCCTTAGCGACTATGTACTTCTCCCTTGTTTGAAAAATAGGTAAAAACACAATGCTATGCTTATTTTTAATAGCAGCAACATCCTTGTTCACTGGCCAAAACAGCAGTGTTAATTTGGTCCAAAGACTGTGCTTATAGACTGTTTTCAAGATTACATATTTGAAAGTGTTTCATTTACTTTATTCAGTACTCACATACACCTAAGATGTTTCAGGGCCACAGCAGAGAAACACCAATACTGCAACTGTCTTGTTAGACATAGAAGTTTCTTCTCCTACCGTGCAATATATGCATAGCTTCCATAAACAGTGATGAAAGTACATCAATTGAAAAAAAAAACCCACAAAAGAACAAAAATAAAAACAAACTTAAACAAGTGCATTGCTTAATTAAAAATTTCATGCTTGTTTTCCACAAGAGAAATATTTTCTATCTAGCATCAACACTTCAGTATCAAAAGCACTGATTTTACCCAAGGTCCTGGACATGAACCTAACCTTAAGCACCCAAATTTGAAAACAAGATTTTTCCTAAATTAGCATACTAGAGTATTTCATACAAATGATGTCTCACTGTAGAGTTATTTTTCCAAGATTGCAGATACTTAAAATATCCATACCTCAGATTTACCTAAATACTCACAGTCATAGCAAATGAACGGGGTGAGGAACAAAACCCAAGGGCATAATATATTCATTAGTTTTAAAACAGTATCAAGTATCATTAGCCAGATGCTTACCTGGTACAAGTCTCTGTAGGTGCAGTGAAGTAAATCCTATGACTTGAAGGTTTTGCCTAAGGTTTCTCTGCAGAAGACCTTAGCTTTAAATTTTACATGTTCTGACAGGCTCCACAAGGGCTCTGCTTTAGGAGACATAGAATGAGCTACAGAGCATACTCAGCTGCTCATTTCCCACATTGCAGAGGGCAGGTGAGCTTTGCTTTCAGGCTCCAGCTGCCCCAGGTTACAAACACCTTAGCTGTGCAGCATAAGGAGGCTTGAAGACCTAGCAAAATGTTGAAGAAAGGAGTATATATGCTCTCCATCTGTCTCCACTTCACAGAGTCTCTATATCTCCCATCCTTTAACCTTTCTGTATCAGTCTGGGCCCTTCAAACAGGGATTCCTCAGACCTTTCCCCATTGCAGTTCATTTGGAGCAGCCCACCCTATAGACTGCTAATGATTTCCTTGGAAGCTGTATCTAAAGTGCCTCTTTTTGCAGCCTTCCTCCGTATTAGTGGTGACTCTCAAAAACTTTTCAGACCGTCCTCAGCAAATGCTGGCAGGATAGCATCTTCCACTTTCCCTGTGCTGCCCTCCTTGAGCAACCTCCTTTCTTTGGGCTCAGTCTCCACAGTCTGCCCTGGGTAACTGACAGGTGAAAGCTTTCCAGCAAAACACTCCTATGGCCCATTGCTGCCTTCAAAGTTTGATGCTCACGTGCCTGTGTGTGCTGCTGAGAGCACACCCAAATACACTCGGCCCAAATACTACTCCCCCAGCACTTGTAGAGATTTATCTGCCTGCTCTTTATTTGTCTTTAATAAGCTACCTTTGTGTTTCCACCCTCTGAATTAGCAGGCCTGTCCATTTTAACTAAGAGCTGTTACATTTCATATGTATTTAAATTCAAATTAAGGAGAAGGGAACAAGCTGTTCGGTATACGTTATTCTGTGCTGCAGCAGACACACTAATTTTAGAATACATCATTTCCATTAATGCATAAGAAAGGTTTAGTTCTTTATTCATTTATGTAGTGCTTGATATGCACTACAAGGCCTGAAAAGAATGGATGACTATAACAACAAGAAAAAAAAAATTTTTCAACACTGTCAAGTGGGCTTAATAAATCTGGACAACTGCATTTTCTCTGCATCTACCTTTCATGTTTGACTTTTATTACTTATTTACCTTGTCAGGTCCAAATGAACAGAAAAGTGTTGGAATACATAAGAAAAACTGCTGCCTACCATCACAGAATGAACCTTGTATTTATAGAAACCTAGTGAGACCTTAGCTTGTTTTAAATCCTTTTCCTCACTTGTACAGCCATCATTCAACCCCAGGAGGGAAATGAAAATAAAACATATTGTTAATTGTAACCGTATTGACATCAGCTTGCTAAGAATTCCTTCAGCAAATTACTGTCTTCTTTAATAGTCCAGAGGTAGAAAGAACCTGAAATTGAAGATTACTGAGGTGAAGATGTAAAAATCTGTTTCACCTGACTCGAAGGAGTTAAACAGAGAGCAAGACTCTTCTGAAATAAAAGGCTTTCTATTGCCAGGAGGTAAAAGGCTTACAAATGGAAATAAAATTATGATTTTCCATAATCTTTAATGAAGCATTTAGCAAAGGTTGAAATGGTCACACAACTTTCTACAAGATGCATAAAATTCACATTTGTTAAAGTGAGCTATTCCCATGCTTACTACTGACACTCAGTATATAAACCATAAACGTGTATAGCTAACAATCAGCTGAACACATCACTAGTTCTTGTTAAAGTTTTCCTTTTTTGCCTCTCAGTTTCCCATTTCTGTAGCCTTGTGTCGATCTACGTCTCCAAGGCAAATGCTTTGGCTGAAATGTTTCTGAATCATGTTGAGAAAGAAAAGCAATGAAAAGGGGTCAGATATCAGAGCATTCTAGCAGGGATTTTTAGCTAACTCTGGCCTGATCAATATGAGGCAATAGAGCTGAGCATCTACTTGGATTATTGTTCAGAAGTCAGAAAGTACCAGTTCATGACTCTGCCAGAAAGTAAATACGTAATCTAAAAGTACTCAATCTACCTAATAATGTAAAGCAACATGATATATGAGTGTTAAGTCACAACCTTGACAACTGATTTAGTTCATAATTCAAAGAACTCACAAAACATTGGAGAAGAAACTCATACCGAAACTCCCGCAGACTCATCACCATTTCAGCAGGGCAGAAATTCATCCTAAATATCAAACTGTGCCTTTAAGGCACATCTTACAAAAAGCGAATTATGGAACCTCATTGCCAGATTCCCTGTGGAGCTTTTCCAAATGTTGGCAGTTGGTGCAAGCAAAGGATAGGGCTAGGCATCTACCCTTCCAACGGGAACTCTATCTTACTATCCAAGTACATTTCAGTGTATCTGTATTCTCAGAAGTTCAAGAACTGCTGTTCCTGTTGCACCTGAACACAGCAAGGAGAGAAAGAGTAGGATTTTGCCTTCCTCTTCCACTCTGTTCATTCAAAGGTCTGTAGGGAGCAGCAGAACTCTTAAGTCTTATCAGAAAGAGGCCAAGAAATACAGATAGGAAGTGCACCTCAGCCCTTCTGCCAAGATGGCTGGACCTGTTAAAATAGATTACATGAAAACAAGACAGAAACAAGACACCAGGCATTAGACCATGAAAGGATGTCACTTCTCAGCAAGGATGTAGTTGCCAGTAGGAAGATCACAGATGATGCTGAAATAAACTTTGCAAGGGAGGAAGAGAGTCATGAAGGCATAATATTGTTAGAACAGGTTATCAAGACCATAACTGGATACTTCTGTAAGTAGTCAAGAGGATTCCTCATCTAAAGGTGTAAAACAGCTCTCAGGATTGAGCTTCATCTTCCACCACCTCTATAGCAATGGAAGAGTGCAGCTTCTTTCAGAAAGGGAATGGATATACTGAGAGAAAGTGACTAGCAGTTGCTGAATTAAAAAACAAGATGCGCTGTATAGCTATACTTGGCAGCAGAGAAATAGAAAAAAATAAAAATTTGGGAAAAAATAAATAAACCGTAATATGAAGAACTTAGATGTTTACCAGTTGCAATGGTACAGTAGTTAGCAGTGAGTCAGAGCAGTCTCTTTTTGTCATCCTTCATTCGGGATAACTACGGCTCACAGAGAATAAAAGTTTCAGTCTTCCTGTGATCTTGTGCTGTACATAAGCAATACAAGGACATGGGAAAGTTAAATCTCTCTTAATTTTATACTCTTGATTCTAATTAAACAGAAGAGGTCACAGGGGTGTTAGGAATGAGCAATATACAAGCAAGACTTATGAAGCTGGGGGAGAGGTAGCCTTTTGACCCCCAAAATTGTCTTTGTATAAACACAAAGAGAACATATCACAGTGACAGAGGAACCCAAACTGTTCTGTATTAATTGTTTGATAATTAGCAACTTACTTTTTTCACACCTGAGCTACCTTAAGCATCTCCACAGGGTCATTCAAGTTATCTAGTGTTTATTCCTGCCACAGACATTCCCTTTCTCACCTTATGTTCCCAGAGGTCCCTTACAAACTATAGCTTTTTAAAGTAGTCACCAGAAAATACCACGCAGAGCATAGCCAGTTGATTGGTGGGGACTACTTACCTATTAATCAAGTGCTACCTGTTACCTGTCATTTTCAGTAGCTGATTTGTGGTGTCTGTCTTTCAGGCATTGATGCCTTCCCCACTTCAGAAGTCAAGTGAAGTAGTTGCTTTAGCTAGAGACAAGCCTTTGATCTGCCCTGGTTTAATCCAACACCTTCTGCACTTGCAGGAGTCAAGAAGCTGAACCTCTGGTCTGGAACTAGCAGGAGCCTGAAGCTGGTATTTTGCAAAGAGACAAAAAAAAAAAAAAATTACTCTGCTACTAAGCAATTGCACATTTCTGTGCTGATACCAGGAGCTGGCAAAGGAGATATCTTTTAGCAGAGGCTGTGGGAAAGTTAGAGAACTGAGAAAGGGAGATAGACTTATGTGAGAGTGAAGGGAGTACAGTCTAGTATCAATAGGTTCACATTTTAGCAGCCAACCCCATCGCTTGACCTCTGTATCCCAAGTAGATTTGGTTAGATGAGCCACGTGATATTCTTTCCAGCTCTTTCAGGACTGGCCCATAGCCACAGTACACATTAGGGTGTATTATAATGCTATCTTTTGACTGAGATGTAAATCTGATTCTGATTGCTTGTGGTCATTAAAGCTTGCAAAAGTAAGAACAATATTTCCAGGTGTCCTGGCCACACTGTCTTATTGGGGATGTTATTCTGCCTTTCTTGCTTCATGTACAGTTCTTTGTTTTGTTTGAAGGGATCTGCTACTAGATCAGACTTTCTCATTTCCAGGTATGCACTGTAACAAGATAACAGCATTACAAACCTCAGGCCAAATTAGCCATTAATTGCACTTGGCAGCCAAATAAAAAAAATATTAAAATTTCTGTTATTTGCATAGCCTAATTAGCATTAGCTTATTGTATCTAGAGTAGCATATGCTTGCTCTTCTAGTATCTGATCCAAATCCTGTTCTGGATTCACAAAATACAGGCACTGCATTAACTCAAAAAAAAGTCCTCAGGTCCAGAAGAGAGATTCAAACCACTTGAATAAGGAGCCCTGATTCCTTAAATAGCTGAAGAAAGAGAGACATACCACATGGTCAAGGCAACAAGAGCTACAGAATTAATCACTTTGCATTCCTAGTTTTGTCCAGTGCCAGGTTTCAACAGGAGGCTTGGAAAGTGTCTTTGCTCCCACTATTCCTATAGCTAGCTAGCAAGGGCATATCCTGGGAAAAAGTAGAAATGGACCTGAGTTCTCTCAGACTGGAACTAACCAGTGCTCCCTGCTTAGCCCATTAAAAGTGTGTGCTATATACTCCACTGCTGGGTCTTTGAAAGGAAGCAACCGCAGCTGCTGTGCTCTGTGCTAACTCTGTAGTGCCCGTCTGTATGGGTTAGGTGGATTTGGAGCATTGTGAATGGATCAAGCTCCTCCGGGGACTTGCACCTCTTGCCTTACAGATGAATCACAACAGTGCTTAGGAGCTTGGCTGCTCAGCTCCATGCAGCTCTGTGTCTGTTCAAGCTCCCAGGGGACTCTGGAATCCCAAATGCGGATATCTGTAAGACTGGTTAGAGAGAATAGCCTTTCTGTATTCCTGTCTTGAAAGCAGGCACCTGCACTTCAGCCAACTACTATTTCAGAGCCCATCTCACCCTTTATCCTTGATCCATTTGAGAGGTGTATTCTATATAATTTATTTTAAAGGTATACATTTGTTTGCTGTAATCATAGTTAGACACTGTCTGTGTTGAATAAAGCAGTCTTGTGCCTGTGACTCACTGATGTACATCTGGTTAAAGACTGGGGCTGTTTTCTGCTGCAGAGACAGGTTTGGCATTCAAAAGGAAGTACAAAAGAGCACGTGACAGGAGTTAGCCAAACAGCAATAAGACTCACCTGAACATACACATTTTTTAATTGATAAATAAGACATGTTCCACAACAGTTAATATTTTTTAAAGGGATAATTCATTCCATCCATAATAGACTTAACTGTGCTCTGATTGCTCACACCTGGCTTTTCTTTTTTTTTTTTTTGTAGAACTTTCCCCCCCACCCCCCAAAGCATTTTCAAAGCATAGACTGGGCCTTGTGCCAGCTATAGTATATGATTCAAGCCCTGAAATAGATGGAATGGGATTTGCAGAGCCAGCTCTAGACATAGACAAAGTATGCATTTGCTGGGGCAGCTGCCTGCTTTGCCTCTGCCAGAGACCTGCCGGAGCTACTGCCAAGGGAAAGGATGTTGTGAGGAGACTGATAGCTATTGCTCATCCCTCTTGCACACGCAGTCATGGCCCCTTGCCCTAGCACAAGCAGGAGCACCAAGCCTTCTTCTTTAATCCCAGCACTGCCCCCTCGCCTGGCAGGAACAGCTTGGCCCTCACCAAGCCCCAGCTCATCCCTGAGGTGATGAAATGCAGCCTTGCCTTTACCTCTGAGTTCTCTTCTGGTTCCTGCATTATTCTGGATTCAACTTATTAATTGATGTTTGTCTAGTTTAACATGGTATTCAAGATAATGAAATAATTTTCAAATCTTCCTGTCAGCCAGTTAGAAACTTAATCCCAAACACGTCTGAGAGTACTGAGATGTTTTTATACACCTCAGGACTGTCATCTCTAGATATTCTTCTTTCTAGCCTGATTACTTGAAACCCTCCACTCAAGTGATCCCACCCGAATATTCCTCTTATTTTCTCTTTATTATAGTGCTTAAAGTCCCATCCTGAGATACAGATTCATTATGCTTCATGCTGTCCCCAAAAATCCTAAGAGATTTTCCCTCCCTGGATAAACTGATTGTTTAAATAGATGAGAGAAGCGAAGGGTAGGAGTGCAAGTCAAGTGACAGAGAAGTGAACTGATTTGCTCTAAGTTGGGAGCCATTGTTTATTTGACATACCCAAGAGTCCAATGTAACAGTTCCTGGCATAGATAAGAATCTTTAAAATGAATGCAACATGCCCTAAGACAACAGAAAATCTGTTCTTTATAATGGAAGACACATACAACTAGAAAAAATCAATTGCAAATAGCCCCATAGAGCTCACAGAGATGGACTGAGATAACCTTTATGGGTATACAAGGGATAAAGTCTATGCCAACTAACCCAGGCAATTCCACTGAGTTATTTCATTAGAGTTACAGTCAGTGATGAATAACTTCTTCACTAAGAGCAGAATTTAGCGAAAGGAATCTAAATCTATGACAGTCAGGCAGAATAGGATTACTTGACTGGGTTTCTGAGCAGTCAGAAGAAAAACGATTTCTGAACTGAAGTCTCTTTTTTTTAAAATGAATTCCTTCTTCTAATTTAGCAAACTGTGTTATGCAGATGGCTCAGATTATACTCTAGGGCAGTTGTTTACATGCATATTTACCAATTCTCTAGACAGCAGACTTCTGAAGCAAATCACTCAGTGCTTAGTTATCTCAGGAAAAGGGAGGTAGAAATCTATCCACAGTGAAAGCACTCATTCTCTTCAGGGGTAAAAGATAAGGGTTGGATGGACAAACCAGAAGGAAAATCTGAGGAGACATAAAATACTCATAATTTCTATTGATTTTAGCCACCTGGGAACATCTCCTGGCAATGTATCTGTAGATATTATCTCTGTAATCATAGTATTCTCAATTCAAAATACAAGTGCTCTCTTGCAGTACATTTATATTATAAACACACGAAAGTGTTGGACTGATAAATAGATTGCTAGTAGAGATTAAATGACAAATTCATTAGCTGCATCAGGTTCTGAAAGGTAGGATCCTTGACACTAGCTCTCTCTATTAGATTTCTTCCGTTTCTGACTTCTGTCATTGGCAGCACTGGTTCTATTCTCACAAAAGTACCAATTTATTTGAATGTCACTGAAGGGAGTAAGATTTGGAAGGGCTGAGACCCATTATTAGAATAAATCTATTGACAATAGGCATTTTGTAAAAAAGCAATTTAGAAAGAAAAGACATTTAGGAACATGGGATATTTTGGAACAGTTATCTGCAGTTTCAGGCAGCCACATTCTCCACCTTCTAAGTAGTTTTCTATCTTCTGCTCTTACTGGAAGGCTGTTTTAGAATCATGTTGTTCTATCATTAGCAGTTCTTCTAATTTCCAACAGAAAATGTAATCATGGCCAGTCTTATTCATTTGCTCTTATGCCAACATTTTTCTTTAGACAAAATAATTTTCCCCCCTCCCTGTTATGTTTAAAAGGGCAGCCATATTCCTACTCAGTCTTTCTTTTCTTGGTCTGTTCAAGACCATCTTTGCTGTTGAGTTCCTTTTCTAAGATACTTCTTCAGTCTCATAAAAAGCCTAAGATCTACTGGATATAATTTAGCATAACCATTTGGGGTGAAAGGAATATAACATTTCAGACTTAAATAACTTTATTCTACTTACTATGTAAAACAAGTGTCATTTTAAAAAGATGTCTAACAAATATGGTTCGTTCAGATTCTCTGGAGGTCCCAGACAACTAGACAGCTGGAATTGTACAGACCAAAGTCTTTGCACAAAAGAGCTATTATTCTCAGTAATCTTAATTCTACTCATTATTCAGTATGATTTTATTCACACATTCACATGCCTACTTACGGACATCATGCTAGATTTTGGAAAGGTGTGAAATATATGTACAAGTACAGCTAATGTCTGCAGTAAAGATGTTCATCTACTTAGAAAAGTCCTCTTTTGTTGTGAGTTCCTGGATGACAAAATGCTTCAGTAACTGCCCAAAGCTGCCAAACTTGGAGGCTCCAGAGGAGACTGTGGAAAAGTAGGGAAAGAATTACACTGGCGATAAAGGACCTGCAAGGCAGTTTTTAACATATGCACATGGTAGCTTGAGCATCTACAGTACTTACTTCCACATTAGGAAACAAAACCATTTTCTCCAAATTTGTATCATTAAGATTCTTAAAAACTGAATTCTAGAGACATAAGTCATCTTGACCAGATATTTACTACTGGCTACCCAATACGTGTTCTGTGTTGAAATGAAGCTTTGTTAAGCGCACTCAGAGAGGACAGCTAAAGAGGTGTGAAGATTGTCTGAAGTCAAACACTAAAAAAGGGGTAAAAAATGAAACTGCTGCTGGCACATTGGAGCAAAGCACTTGTGATAGAAAAAAGCAGGGAAGATGATTCATGATGGCCTAATCACATTAGAAACAACTCTTGTTCAGCTAGTAGGAGAAAAGAACCCTTAGATCAACCTGATATTTTTTTTCTTATGTATGGAAAAACATTCCTCATGAAAACTGGATTCTTCCTTCATACAAAAACTCATCATCAAAATTAATGTCTTAAAGAAGTTGCTGGCTGTTATCACTGACAGCATTGGACAGCCATTACTTATACTAAACTTCATGAAATGGCATAAAACATACAAGCAAGTATAGTTCCAATGGGAAATGTCTACAGACATCCATATGTTTTGACTACCTATACGATATATTTATGTCTTTTGCTTCCCACAGGAAATAACAAAATGCATTTAAGCAATATACAAGGTACCAACTGTCATTAAATTAAATTGCAAAGATGATCTCTAACCCTTGAAAAGTGTGACCATTCTTTGGCAATAGTTTATCTGCTCCAAGAAATTCAAGCTAGCTAATGCTTTTCACAGTATGCAGATGATCATCTTCCCAAGTAGGAGACTCAAAATGAAATATTATTAACAATTTATGACTATTTCCATGCAGATACAGAATGACTAATTCCTATCATATTTTTCTGTAGTTGCAGGAGGGAGTGTTTATGCACCTGTTTCTCTTCCCCCAAATCTAATCATCAGTAAAATTGTACTCAGCCAGCTGTTAAATTTCAGATCCATTAGTATATTTGCTGCATTTAAAGACTGACAAAATATGAAGTCATATACCCATAAAAAAGTGCAGTATTAATACTAAAAGATATGGTCCCCAATTTGGCCAAGCTCCACGTTATCAGTCCTGGGTTTTGCTGTAATACCAGCCAAATTCAAACCAAGGCTGAATATTCTTACACAAACAAGAGCATCCAGTTAATCTAATAATTAATGTTAGCAAAAGTTTGGAAGAATGCGGAAAGTTTCCAGGGATCCTTTTTAGAGCTTAAATCAATTTTTAACTATTATAAATTTATGTAAAGCCTAATGTAGGGAACAGCTTAGCTCATGTCTATTTCCCATGGCATTATTTACAGAGTGTTTGGCATCTTAGCATTTTGAGAACAGAAAGCTAATTAATACATTTAGTCACAAATCATTACATTTTGTTGATACACCTGTATATCAACTGCCTTTTATATGAATGGAACATAATTTGTGTTTGGCTACACATGCATTTGAACACATCATCAAACAAAATCAAACTTTGCAAGTAGCTCCAATACTACCACAACTGTTCTGTCAACATGCCTAATACAGTGATAATTATCCATTCAGATATTTATAGTCTAAGCATGAAAGTTTAACTCTTAGGCTTTATATTTTACCACATACATTTCCTGAAAATAATGGTGTTAAGTATTTGAAGTACATATATATGTATATGCACATACACACATGTGTACATATACATACACATTTACCTCACAAAAGGTTGCTCACACATAGATAGATAAAAAGAGATAGATAAATAGCTAGGGAGGATAGATATGAAGAACTGGTAGCATTAATGAGCGCTGAGGTCACCCAGCATTTTTCATTAACAGATTGCTTAGCACTTTGCAAAATTTTAACTATATCAGCTGGAATGTTCCATGCCATATTTTTATGTTGAAATGCTTTGACATTTCTGAAAATATAACAGAGGGGAAAACTGTTGTTTTATTCATAGACAAAAAGTAATCCATGATTTTTTCATTAAGAAGCCCTTGGACCTGCATGCTTTAGAGCAGGAACTTAAAATACTGCAAGGAAGTCTTCCAGGGTATCAAGAATTTGTGCTATAACATTTTTATAAACGTATATCCAAAGTCACACACACATTAAAAGCTTCTCAAAAAGTTCACACCTCGTTAACAGAGACATATTAGAATTTGGCAACTAAATCTCCAGTAGGTTCAGTCTCAGCTAAGTGTGCTGAGGCCGTGAGTTTCCAAGACTGAGCAAGGCTTTCCCCCATGACTCTTCCCAACAGTCAAAGCCTGCTGCAGTGTCAGGCTTCCCAAGAGGGGACATGGAGCCAGGCCTTCACCTTCAGCATTTCTTCAGCTGATTCTGAGACAGCAGGAGGAGCAAGTGGTCATACCAGAAACATATTGCCTGAGATGTTGAGCCAAAAACACAGGAAGGGATAGACAGGGAGTGTGGTAACCAGGCAGAGGAGATGGGGTTGGCGGGTAAAGTTGGAGTTGAAGAGAAGTCATAGCAGGAGCTTGTTAGAAAAGTGGGGCAAAAAAGGCTGGAAATGAGCTGAGGAAAAGAATGGATTTTTGTGCCAGATAAGGAGAGCCAGAAAGACATTGAGAGGTCCCCAAGCCAGCAGGTCTTTTGCCAGTGAAACCACCCTCTCTTAAAATATTTTAAACTGAGCCCACAGAGTGACATCTCTTTATTCCTATACTGTCAGAAAATAGGTATAAAAAGTGTCATCATCTTCTCCTCTTTTCTGCCTGATAGACATACCCAGCCTCCTTACACTCCAGTGTTAGCCTCAGTCTGCACTGTTGATCTACTTGTCCAGTCCCTGCAGATTACCCCAGCTGGGGATATGCATGGTTCCATATGGCCCTGTTTTTCAATTAGGAAATTAGATTTAAAATATTCATTAAGATATATTGTTACAGTCCCTGCAGCAGTTTTACATTATTTAATGCTGTGGTCATAGAAAGTTCTGGGTAATTCCAGAAATAGAACTGCCACCTCCTCACAGAAATGGATTGTTTGACATTTTTATCAGCTCCAGCCTTTGTTCCACGGAGATGACAGCCAGTTACCTACTTTGGCATGACTGGTAGGAAAGCAGGTAGAGAGCACAGCTGACAGCATCTTGCAAGTCTGTGATGCTAAATCAGCATCACAGCCACGTGCTTCATCTATAAGGACATGCTGTGGAGGTAGAGTCGTGACAGTGTGTTCCAAGGTGTCCCTGTATTTCTTCCAGCTTGTTCTGCCAACATTTCATCAGGGCTTACTAGTGTTTATAAAGGCATACCCTTAAAATAGCTGGATGTTGTTAATAGAAGCAAAAATAGCAGCTCTGCCTTAACTTCATACTGGGGCAAAATAGTGCTAAATTGGGCAAGTTAAAAAAATCATAATAGCACAGCTCAGGTTAAGACTGACAGAATGTCTCCCTGTAAAGTCACAGCCTTTTCAAATCCCCTTCACTTCAGATCACTTTTTTAAAGAGCACTGGCTTTAAGCTAAAAGCAGACCAGGACACATTCTTCCAGCTCTACAAAAAAATCCTTCTTGCTTTAGTGGGGGCAAGATTTTGGGTGACTTTTGCTTAGAGACTGCTAAAGTCTGTTCACTAAGCCCTCCATTCACAAGCTGAGAAAGGCGCAACCATGAAATTCTTTAACATCAGAAAAATATATTGCTTCAGAGAAAGCATTCCAGTTTTCATTGGCATTTGTAAAATCATCGTGTATATTCTTGCATAAAAAGAGCAGTATTTTTGAAGACTAGCATGTGAGCCAGGGACATTTATACATATCAGATGCTATGAATTTTACTCACCTATAAAATATGAATGGGGAGTACACGGTGCCTTGTGTTTACTTTTTTCATGACATTGTTTCTTAAATAGACAAAGCAGTCCCTGTAAGTCTATGCCAGGTATAGTGAATCAATCATCTTCTGCCATCAAAACTGATGAATTGCTTGTTGTTCTTCTCTAGACAGTGAAATAAAGTGTTGATTGTATTTCACAGACACATCTAATTTTTTTTAATTGGATATTGGTCTATAGGTATCTTTTGTGATTACTGTCAGATGAGCCACTGACAATATTTGAAGTAGCATAGTGCATGTTCTAGGACAAGACAAGTGGAACAAGGAAACACAAGCTATTACAACAGTATACCCAAGATCGAACCTCACTTGACATCAGAGTCTGTCTCAATCACATCAGTGAGAGATAACAGAAGCTGTGTAGAAAGAAAAGGAAAATGAGTTACTTTATCATGCTACAGTGTAATAAAAAAGCCATTTTAAAATCTGATAATCCGAAATACGTTATTATCAGTTTGTTGGGACTGATATTTTTTCCTGTAGTAAACTGTACTGTTTGTATATTGTAACTATACAATATTACTTTTACATAGAATTATTATTTCTAAATAGTTGCAAGTTTCTTGCAACTGTTTTTTGAGAAAGGAAACAACACAGTGACTAAACAGAGAGCATTTTCCATTTTGTTTCCCTTAAAATTTACAATTGCCTTAGAGGAAAACTCATGCATGTTTTGATGATTTCTAATTTGCCAATGATAAAACAATATCCCATGCAAATTGTGAAAGCCGACTAATTTTCTTATTTGTATATCAGGCAAATAAATAAATCTTAGAGTCACTAATTATTTCTCAACCTTGCACATGAGAATTTGATTAGACTGACTACAACTGACACTGATTATCTGAGGATGTTATTAAATCCCCTTGGAGAACTTTTGTAAACCAAGACCCCTAATGTTTAGAGCAGAGAGGTTTTCTCTGTATTAGCTCACTTACAGAGCAATTACACAGGACTTACTACCAAAAGGATGTCAGGAAAAACACTGAGCAAACAACTAAAGTAAAATTCACACCTTTCCCCTATCAGAACATCTCACAGCCTTAAAACTTTTTGGCAAGGTTATCTATAACAAAGCTATTTGCTATATACCAGTAGGAGGTATGGATAGGCTAGATTAACCCGCATGGAAGAGACTTGGTAAGGGATCTGAAGGCAGCAGAGATTTCTCTGTGCTCAAATGATTTCTTTGCTCCAAGAACCGTATTTTAATTAAATTTGTGGGCATGAGAAGCCAGGCAATGTTTTAATTTCGTCCATTTCAAAGTTTTTGAGTGTTGATATTTCATTAGAAAGCTACTAGAGAGGGCTTATCTCTGAACCGGAGAGAACTATGCAAAATGCACTGGTTTGAACAATCTCCATTGGTTTTGGAGAAACATTTGGCTGAATTCTCTGATTTTGTTCAAAATTAAGATTTCAAAGAGCTTATCTTTGGGAGCAGTTTCCAATTTTGTACCTAAAAAACAGGTAGATACAAAATGGAAGGTCAGACTGAGACCATTTTCAAATCTGTATTCTTACTGTTGTACTTGACTATTGTACTGTCACCAATAGTTGAGAATGAAAGTACAGAGTGAAGTACCACAGCATTGGTATATATTAAATAAATAGACACCTATTGATTATGACACTTACAGTTTGTTTGACAACATCAGGAAAGCTATGAGAGATACATAATCCAAAATAGTACTGACAGCTCACTAAAGAACCAACAGTACTGAGGTACTACAGATTTCAGAGATTTGTCCTCACATCTACTTTGATTTTAAAGCTAATATTGCTGTAAATTAATGTGATGAGAAGACCTAAACCTCAGGCCATGTCTTATTTTAATTTCTTCCCTGAGTGTCTTCACACACTTAATCCAACTCTGCCATGGAAGAAGTTAAAAGATACTTGAAAGGGTCCTTCATTGTTCAGTGAATAGCGCAGTGGTGCAACTAGAGTAACATGATAGAATTCACATAATGCTTTTCCTCGGAGTACCTTAAAGAGCATCATCTTGCTGTCTGTAATTCTTGACATGAAGCTGTTCCCAGGGCTAACTTATGGCAGTGCCAGGAGAATCAGCAGTGTTTTCCTTTTCTGTAAATGTTGAGATTCTCTGCTGCTCTGTAGTACAACAGTTGCTCCTGAAACGGGTTGCTGTATGCAAAGACATGTTCACATAAACATCCTGAAGGTCACTACTTTGCAGTACCCACCAGTAATCAATGGTGAATACTGGAAAGTAGGATTTTCTGCATGTAAAACAATCACTGACCATATGAAAGCTTATGCAAAAATTTTGGTTAATAAATATGAATGTATTTGAGTGAGGAAAAACCTGATCTTTTATTGTGTTTATCCTTCAGGGCATATTATGTTGCATTTCAGATATTGCAGATGAATGCAACAGCATTGTATGGGTTATTCTCTGTGGTAAATCCTGTAATCCTTACTCAGATTTTACTCAGGAAAAACTACCTTTGACTTGAGTGAAAATTTGCTTGAATAAGGACTGAAGAGAGTGTTTTGAACCTTATTGGTGTTGCTTGATATGAATGTTGGGCAACAGTTCTCATTGCTAATTTGCCTGTCTTGTTGGCCTTTCTCTTGGGCTCTGGATCTGCTTTTGCTGTGTGTTATTCATGGCTTATATTGCTTGTTCAGATTGCTTCTCTTTGTGCTTTTCATTTCCAACAAATATTTTGCAGCTATTGTTCTGCTGCTGGTAGATGTGCATGGAACCTGGTATGTGGAACTTGAACCTCAGCCCAGATTTAATTAAAACTATTAAATATGTTCTCGCTATGGTGCTCAGAAGGAATTTTGCTGGCCCTCTTCTGATGAAGTATAAATTCGTTTGATCTGATGCTTTTACAGTGCAAAAATATAAGAGCCTGATTTGCAAATCTTTAAAGCAAATGCTTCTCCAGTAAAATCAGTGGAGTAGCACCCATTTACTGCCATGATATGATCAATCCTAAACACCAATTCTGACCTATGACAGATGTCATGCAAGAAAATCACTAAATGCGTGCGCTGGAACACCACCTTGTTTTGTAGATTTAATACTGCATTAAAGTAAGATATTCTGTATTTTAATAATTATAAGTACCAAATTATGCCATAGGCTACTAATATGCAACAAATCTAGCTAGGTTACCAGTTGGATGTCTTATGAGCCATACCTAGCCATGGTTTGTCCTCTATTCATGCTGCAGGGTACGAAATTCCTGGGTGCCAACCTGCCTATGGCAACCTAGAATTCTCCAGGGCAGGCTCGCAAAATCTTCACCTACTCTCTGGGACAGGTAACTAATAAGTGATGTTTTGTGAAGTTATGCATTCTTTCTAACTTTCTGATGTCTGTAAAAATGTTTCATTTCTTCACGTCAGTCTGCAGTCTCTCATCATTCAGTTGCGCTACATTTCTGAACTAGGGGAATGACAGCAGATCTGTTTATTATAGTACCCTAGATGCTTGCTTCAGCCAAGCCTGTAATAATTATTATTAGCATGTATAACAGCTGAAAGTTGTTTAAGAAGCTGCAGAATCCACAGCTTCCTACTATCAGTTAAAGTTTTTTTCTGGTGGAGTAGTTCTTACAGTTCAGATGCTTGAATTCCATTGCTGATACCAGAGTTATTTGGGCAGTTTACCTACCTTTCTTAATTGCCAGTATTTATATATTCTTCAGACTCTTTCCTTTATTAGGTTTACATTAATCTTCAGTCTTCTGAAGTAAGGTTTTGTCACTGTTACAGATACAGAGATGGTGAAAGGATGGAGGAGTTATGACTGATTCTAGTTCACATTCCTATGCAGCACATAGTATAAGTTTAACTAATGACTCATTTTTCCATATTTTGCTTAGATTTTCTTCTCCTTTTCCATTGAATTTATCCTTTGTTCTTTGTTGCTTGACATTATTACGAGCTGCAGGTAGGTGGAAGAAATATCATTCACTAATCCTATAGTTTTCACTCAAATATGAAATATTGTAATATATTTCCAAGTAGGAAATTAATTAGATAAAAATAATGACAGAATAAGCTTTAGAGTGCCTTCTTTCAGTCGTTTGATTTTCTGTAAATAACATTTGTGAATTTTCACCTTAAGAACGTTGCTACTATTGGAAAGACATAAATAAAATTCTTTCAGTATTTCTTGGCATGACATTTACTCTCTACAGAGTAAAAACACAACAATCTTGGAGAAGTGATTTAAATTCCTGTTTTGCAGTCCCTGTGGCTCTGCACGTGCATTCTATTTTTACCTGGTTTTAGATGAGGCAGATATAAGAATAGCTTTGTTCTGCTGCTTGTCCTTGTTAAAGCCAGGAGGTGACCAGTAAACCCAAATATAAACAGCACTTGTACAACTTTTTTTTTTCAAAATGTAGAATGTTTGACCCTGATTTCAATTTGATTGAATATTTGGAAGTCTTTTAAAATCAGAACAAATTTGCACAGCCATAGTGTAATCGCTGAGTTTGATCATATGTGGTGTTTTAAAAGGATGCCTGTGAGGAAGTTCTGAGTCTTGAGATGACATTTAGTAGCCTTTCTGTATGGTTCTTTAAAAAAAGAAATCTTTTTTCTTACCATCGCTGTCCATTTATAGTCCTAATTTTCAAACAAAAATGAGCTTATTCTTATAGAGGAAGATACCACAGCTTATCTCCAAGTACTCCAAAACTTAAAGTGCACAAACCCAGGATTTTAGGTCAGGGGATTTAGCCATTTCAGAGAATAAATGGACTGAGATTGAAAGATGATTCTCATTTTTTCCCCTACTTTTTAAAAAGCTCAGAAGGATCTAATTTTTTAAAATATATTTTAGTGTTTCCTCTATGCTTACTTTTTTCCTTCTTGTTTATTGATCCAAATCTTATCCACAGTGGTTCAACATACCTAAATTTTAAAAAATATATCTGGAGACTTGTTTTTCAATTATATTTGAAAACATCGGCTTGCTGAAGGAAGCAAGAACGGTTGTTTTTGAAAGTGAAAGACAGTGAGTATGACAACTGTCAGCACTTACAAAATGAGGGTAGATTCTATTTTATTCAGCCTGGTGCACCTTAATCTTAAAAAAACTAACCAGAAAACAACAAAAAGCTCAGTTAAAAAAACAAGTCTCAATTAACCAAGAATGTTAAAGTGGTCCAATTAGAGGATTGTAGGCTCTGTTTAGGTAATTCATAACTCAAGGCACAAGAGGAAAGCCTGTAGAAAATGAAGCTGCTTCATCACTCTGCATGGTTCTTCAGGGTGCTACATCCCAAGGCTAGATGCAAGGAGGGGGCTCTTGGGTACCCTTTGAGGAAGCACAGCACATACTGCTTTTCACATTGGCACAAGCACCTCTGCAGACACCTGTCTGCTGCCTGATTTGACTGCTGCGCGTCTGCAGAGAGCTCCCTTATTTACTGGTTCATTCCAAAAGCTACAGGAGAGCTAACATCAAGGTGCTGGACTAGTAGAGGGAGTTTGAGGGAAGAGAATCCTGTTCCTTGTCCTTCACTCTACATCCCCAAAGACAACAAAGCAGAATCTTATACAGGAAAGCCAGTTCAGCTGAGTGAGCAAGATAAAACAGATTTGACTGGACTAGTAAATCATGACATTAGGTTAGGAGGAAGGTTGTATGAAATGATGGCACAACATGCTGAGCAGTGGTGAACTTGCTATAGGTGAACTCATTTAGACTGTTGCAGAATAGGAAACTTCTGAGTTAACAAGTCCTAAAATAGTGTGATAGAATGTATAAAACAATGTAAGGCTCAAAATAATCAGCCAAATATGACAGATGGCAATTTCTTTCTCTTTTTTTCTTCTTTTTTTCCCTGTAATATCAAGTTGATCAAAGAGCTGAGGATCATTTATTACTGTAGGAAAACTAAAAATACCTTGAAATATTCAGGCAAAATAAGTTCATTCAGATAAAAGCTGGTGGTTCTCATTGGTCCCATTCAACACATCATACATGAATTTGTGTGTAGTAATAGTTTCCCTCAGAATCTAAATTACATGTGCACTGCTGAGAATTTGGGTGCGTCAAGGTTAAGGTATATTATTTAATCAGCTTTGTTGTTTGTATCTACAAATCAGTGACCTATTCTACTGGCTAAAAACCTTCCTAAAAGTCTGTAGGGTTCACTTCTGTGGCATCTTGCTTTAGTATTGTCACACAGCCATGTGTGATGGGTGAACTAAGTGATATAAAACAGAGACTGCAATAGAATTGCACCAATAGCTACTAGAAATATCTGAGAGGTCAGTGCTATGTCTCATTCGAAGCAACAGCAACATTATTTCCTATACTATTTAGTAATAATGTTTGGCAAGCACTGACTTTTTTTTAAAGACAGGCACCTACGTATTCAAGTTACGGATATAACACAAGGTCTTTGTATGACTTCTATCACAAAAGAGGATCAGAATACAACTATGACCAGAAATAATTAAAACAATAATTCAGTAATTCCTTCAGTGCAGGCAATATACATTGTTTATAAAGGAAAAAAAAGCAGTGGCATCTGCAGTTCTTCCTCCCTCCAGAACCAAAATGAGTCCCTTGAGCCAGTCACAGATGAATTCTAAGTCAAAGGAAAGAGAAAAGGATTGGGAAAGGAAGGAAATAGCTAAGGTGAGAACAGAGATGATAACCTCTGTCCGTCATCTTATGTCTAGATACTTTATACAAAATGAGATAGGGTCCAAATTCTTTCCTGGTACTAAAGCACATTTCTATACTACACTTCCTCCCTCTCTTTCAACTTCAGTCCTCTAAAAGAAATGGTAAGATATTTTTCAGTTTGCTTCTGGGCAGTGGGTTTCACCCATTCTCTTTATGTGTTAAATAAACAGCACAATCCAGAACAAACCACATTCCTGTTTCAGCACAGCTTGATTCAGATGAATCAGAAAAATAAACAGACAAAAGCAAACGCAAGAAAAGTTTAATAACACAATTAAAATAGAACTTTATAGGCTTGTGAGCTGATGTGGCAGGCTGTCTTCAGTAATTTCCAGAGGGAGTGCTTATCCATGACTACAAACCAAAGCAATCTAGAAGCTGGCCACTAGAAGCTGTAAGGAGAGCTGGTGCAACCGAAGAATGCTTGCTGAATTGCCTGGAGAGTTCTCTTTGGCTTCCAAGTCATAAATTGAAGTCTACCTCTAACTTTGCTACCTCCATTCCTCAATACCTCACTTTTTTTCCCTTCTTCTTTCTCATCACTGCTTAGCAGTCTGGATTCCCTAGTGAGATGCAGTGCAGACTGCTAGGACTCTGCCAAACATTAAAAATCAGGCAATGTCTGTTCAACAGCTTCAAATCATTTTCTGTGTGAGACAGCCCCCCCAATAGCCTTTGTTATAGCAAGATAAAGTATTTGTTACAGTCAGCCCTTTCTCCTGCTTTTCTTATCCTTTTGTACCCTGCAAATATGTAACTCACCATTTTTTCTAGCCAAATGCTTTATGCAAACCTATCAGCCTCTGAATGCCGGAAAATATGGGCACTTACAGAGATGAGCCTGTTTCCAGAGTCATGTCAAGAGCAGAGTCTGGGGAAGCAAACAGTGTGAAGATCCAATCCCTTTTTGGAAGGCTGTTGGTGGCATCCTGGGAATGATCAGTATGGCTATGTCACTACTGCCTTGGACAAATGCTGGCTGAAGTTTGCCACACCAGAAGTTAACTTCCTTCTCTCCCAGCTTCACCAGCTGACTCATTTCACAGGTGCTCCAGAGCACCAGTCAACAATGTGGATTAGGGCATGAACATAAGCAGTGTTCTCCGTTACCATGAGAATATAAACTTACTCTTCCTATCTCTTGAGAATAAGTCAGGAAACATGTATTCCTGCTTGAATTGCATGGTTTTTTTCTTCTCTTGCATCTTTTTTCCCACCTATTCACCCCTTCATTTTCCTGCAACACAGAAAAAAAAAATGGAGTGGGGACAGTCTTTATTCAAACTCACTTAGAATTACTTACCAAACCTAAAAGTATGTAGTTAATGGTATGTATTTAAGTCACTGACTCTAAGAAGAGTCTACCAGAGTGAGCTGAAGTCAGTCAGTCCTCACAGACTTTAGGGAGAGTCTAATAGAAGCACTAGGAGACAGACTGGAAGAAGGTGGAGATTATAACATTTTCTGCTATTTCCACTGTTTCACACTACTTGAGTCACCTTTGAATTTAGGCACAAGTCTCACAGGTTTTCTCTGTGAGACTTCTCTTTCTTTTCTTCATTTCCCACATACAGCCATCCTGGCTTCACTCAGGTATTTAACCTCAAAAGTGTCTCAGAAACAAAACTGGTGATCTTGCTAATAGGAAATGGAAATGCATTTTGAAGACTCCAGATCCAAATCAAGTCAACAGAAATGTTAAATCAGTCCTCATAGATCTGACTCAGCTCCTCAATCTCTGTGCAGCCGTGTACCAAGTGTAGCACTGGGCTAGCCAGCGCAGCTGCATGTGATACGCAGTGCATGTCCTGATTTATAATTCTAAGTTCTTTCCTCTTCATGAACTGTTCTGCAGCCTGGATTCCCTGGTGCTCTGCAGAATAAAATACTCCCCAGATGGAGGTCTGGATTCTCACTGTTCATTTTCATTTGCCCTTTACAGTTTTCGGCACACTGGGGGAATCACAATTGCCTGGAGAAGAAACTTCATTTAAAATAATCAAAACACCTTCAGTGTCTATTTCTGAAAGTTGTAATTTTATTCATGCTGTTTCTATTCAATCCATTCAGAACCTTAGGTTACGGTTAGTAACTTTAAATAAAGACAATTTTTACGTCTTTATTATGAATATATTCCAAAAAACTTAACCCTGTTCCACTGACAACAGTGTCATTCACTTAAAACAACTCAGTGTTGACAGCTGGTCCTCTAAGGGTTTTTTTGCATGTCAATATGTAACTGAATTTTCATATCTTAATCTCCTCATATTACAGTTAATATTGAATGCTGTTGTTGGATAGGTGGGTCTGTGAGCTCCATATACTTGTTATAGAAGCCATCCCTGCTGCAACCAAGGACTGTTAGGTCAATATAGACAAAATGTAGTGCAGTTTTATTTTTAATTAAGAGGTGCCTCTTTTCTACCTTTTATGAATAAGAAGTCCAGCAAAGTTTAGACACATTTACCATATAATATCTCTTCCTTGGTCTGAATTTTTGATTGACTGAAATATGCAACAGCCAGGTACTCACATCCTAAGTAAAAAAGAGCTGCCTTTCAAATTCCAGCAATATTTATGTTTCAAGGTAACTGCATCAGCTCTCCAAGTGTCATAAATGGACTCTTATGCTTAGGATCTGTCTCACAGCATTTAGAACTTCAGTCACTAAGGAACTCCTTTTTTCTCCCCACCTCCCTTCCAAATTATTCTTTCACGTTTCTGGAAAATCATCTGTCTTCTCTGGTCTAAATTCTGCCAGAATGCCTGAAACCTAAGTAAAGGACTCTTTTACTTGTTTTATGTGTCCATCAGTCATCTGGAAACTATCTGAGCTCCAGATTTGGATCACCCACACATTGTTCTGAAACATATGTACTGGCCTTCCCTCTCCCAACCCAAACCCAATTTAAGGTTGTTTATTTTGAAAATGAGTACTGGAAAGAAAATTCAAATGGTTTAATACTTGCAAATAAACTCCAAAAGCTATATATAATGTACCAAGGAAAGATATGCATGCAATCTGACAGGCAAACTGTTCATTCTCTGAAGTTTCATACTCTGAAGTTTCATACTCTGAAGTAACAAACTTCTTTCAAAGTAATGGAGAAATTTAGTGGATGTGCTGTAGTGAAAAAAAAAAACAGACCTTGGTGAAAATCTCCAAAAAAAGGTGAGCTGAATGAAGTGTGTATGAGTCTGAATTTATGGGAAAATCTCTATTTTAGAACTTGGATATACACTTGCCTGGGCATTTTTTGGACCCAAATACAACAGCTGAATAAAGAGTACCAGGAGCACTGGGATATGTGTACTGGTCTAGGTCTGAGCATCAGGAATTTCTTCTGTTTTCCTAATGAAATGAATTTCAAGTCCGCAGTTGAATTCTCAGTATGGCAACATACCTGGATCTAAATGGGGTAGTTTGCACCCATTGCTTTAATCAGCTGGAGCAAGCGCCATGTTAGCCACAAAAACTACAGACAAGGAAGACAGTTTTAGCATTACCCTTTCAAAATTGTGACCCTGAACATGTAACACGTAATAAAAGCTTGATTAACACAGAAATCCAATTGCTGTTTCATTAAAGATCTTTTCATTAATCTAGAAAATGCTTGTAAAATGCTTGCGCTTCATTTCTCAGCAACTACAAATCTCAAAAGCATTGCTGGAGGCACGACTTCAATGACACAGCTCTCCTCTCCAAGCTATTGCTCCTGGGGTGCATTACAGGTGGGGAAGACAGTGTCCCAGCCCCTCCTCTCCCGCCCAGCTGACTGCCATCGTCTCTTTACTGCTAGACTCAATCCAACGCTCAAAAACTAAAGTAGGGACGTAGGTGTTTACTGTCCCCGAGCCGCACAAGCCGCCTGTTCCCTGAGGCTCACAGAAGCCTCACGCTGTCAGGCTTCCCTTTCGCTCTCCTTCCCAGGAGCAAGTGCACAAACCTGGCTCCAGGCTCTCTCAGTCCCCACCTCCCACGTCGCGCCACTGCTTCTGCTTTTCATTAGCAGTCTAAATCCTCATGTCAAGGCCAGGGTCATAAGCAGTCCTGTGGCCCTTTTCAGAGTCCCCATCTCTCCTGCTCTACAGATTTCTTCACAAGCTTTTTCATCTGCAAGTGCCTATGCAGAGCTGACCTTTTCTGACTGTTCTCTAGATGAAAACCCACCGGAAGAAAAAAAAAATGAAGCTTTTTTTTATTATTTTCCAGAATCTATTTTTCAAATTTCCATCAGTCCTCCCATATTCCTGATCCTATGACGCCCTTTTTAGGATATGACACATCACAGGTGCTAAGCAGATCTGATAAATACTTTTAAAGCATTTAGTGGCTCTATTTTGCAGGCCTCCACACAGTCTAAGCAGACAAGAAAGGGAATACTATTACCTCATCTTATATACGGCATATTGAGTCAGGAAGAGGGGGAGTTATCTGACGAGACGTAGTCATCTATGTCTGAGCTCCTTGACTAAATTCTCTTTGTAATTAATGGAAAGAAACGGGTACTTCCAGATTTGCATCACCTCATCTAAAAGTAGGCTTCTAAAATAGGTCAGATTAATCTCATCCTGATAGTGCTTGTTTGTCACTACAGACTAGAAATAAGAACTACAACTGACCAGCTGGGATTGACGTTTGCGTGTGGTCAGATCAGTCTCACCCTAACTCACTTGTCCAGAATAACACAAGACATTTTTGGCAAAGCCAGGAACAAGATTCAGAGCCCCAAACACCAGTCCAGGTTAGTTCCTACTTACACATTCCTTCTCTCAAGGCAGGATATTTATCCACAAAACACAATCACTTGGATATAGGATTTCACAGCTACATTAAAACTTCTGTTTCACCAGCAAGAAATGAACATTCAATAAGGGTTGTTAGTACGTTTGACATAGATCACTCCTATATCCTCATTTTGCATTCCCTTCACTGCTCATTTCTTTCCTTACACTGTTAATCATATTTTGTTTTGCTTAGTCCTAGAGCTATGTGAAGGAAAGTGATCAGTCCATTCAAGGAGAATTTCATTATCTCAAAAAATGCCATTGCTCCAGTCCGAAACAACAGTGCGAAATCATCTGCAAAGGAAAGCTCTGGGGTGTCAGACAGATGTGAAAGTGCTGCCAAAGCACTTTGACCACTCAGGTGTAGGTGTGGGATTTCCAGGGTACTCCATATGTGTGGCTGCCCCATAGATGTTGACTCTCAGGAAGTAACAGCTCTTCCTCTCTGTGGACTGTCCCAGGGTTACAAGCCCTAGAAAGCCTCCAGCGTCCAGGCAGCTGAACAGCCCCTGCTTTGCAAGACAGCTTTCCTCCATCTTCAGGCCATCTGCCAGGCAGATGAGCTGGCAGGAGATCAGACAGGTAAAGTGAAAACCTGCTCATTTTCCAGCATACCTTCCTAAGAATAGAGCTGTCACCACATGGCATTTCAGCTTTGACTGAAATGCTCTGGTGGAAATATGTTCACCTGGAGCTTTTCCAGCCAGCTCTATAGAGGAATACCAACTGACTGTTGCAGGTTGAGATAGGCACACATTGTCCATCTTCACTGTGTTCATCAGTTGATGCACCTGACCCTATGGCTGAGGCTATGTGAGCAGCACTGACACTTAGCTTAAAGTACAGCTGGGGGAGAACATCTAGAAAAAAAAGTGTTTTGACTGCTCACCATCCTTGGTGGACAGAGGTCTACTGGAGAGAGAGGGGTGAAGCCAGGAACGCAAACATCTCTCTCTTTTCAAGACTTGTACAAGCTAGGATGGTAAATTGCTAACACCGGGAAAATACCAGGAATATTTGGTAATACTTTATTTTCTCAGTTTTCTGTCCTGGCTTGTACAGCCTTCTCATCTTTTTCCTCTAAAATAGACCACTTTTCATTAAATGTAGAACCTGAGTAGTGCTAACTCTCAATTGATAATACCTTCCCTAAACGGCCTCTAAATTGTTGCTGAAGATCAGCTCCTACAACCAGATTCAATAGTGTGGCTTGGTGTCTCTTTGCAAGGGCATTGCCAAAGGGAACAGGGCTTCAAAATCCCTGTCAGGGAGCAATTCCAAATTCAAACCTGGCTATTACTGGAAGTGTTACAATGTTTATGGACACAAATTTTCATGCCAATGTATGTTTTCATATCCATTTTATAGTTTGGAGTTTTTTTATGATGGATGAAAATAATACTTTGGAAAGTCTGAAGACACATTTTTAACAACCTTTAAAGTGACCTCCCTTGAGAGATTTTCTTTCACCAGTCTAAATATTTAAAATTGTACTTACTGTCCTCATTTTTAGAGAAATACTTTAATAAAACAAAATGGATAATGACTTGCAAACCACAGGTTGTCACAGGAGCAGGGGTTTAGAGATCATTAAAAGAAATAGAGAACCACTCATGCAAAAGGTCCTTCTCTACAGGATTTTGGAACCTATCCTGTAATTCCTCACTCGCTCCAGCTGTCTGAGTTCCAGGAAGTCTATGCAATATAAGATTTGCCTTTTCTAAGACATAGCACTACCAGATTTCCACAGACTATTTTCTATTTGCAATTATATCCTATCTTTTCTCCCAGTTGTACTTTTTCCATGGAATTATTTTCTTGGTTTTTAACTCTATAATGAATATATATAATAAAGAACCATGAGGGACAACTAGCCATGAAAGATAAATTATGAGTTAAAATACACTGATTTACAAGCATTAAAAAAATTTGTATGTGACAAGCAGAAACAAAATGCAGCTAGTTCACGGAACTTATAGTTTTGGAGAAAAGGAAAATGCAAAATGGTTAACTTCATGAGTCTATATTTTGACATTGTATTTTTTCTCTTCTTTGCAACCCTGTTTAAATTACCATTACCAAATTTACAGTGGTACATATCAAAAATTGAAACATTCATTATGAAAAGCCCAGACTTCTAGAACAAAAAAAGTATGCAATAAAGCATAAGGAGAGAGAATTCAGGCATTGCATTATGTGATAATACTGGAAGCTAGCAGTGAGGGGGAAGTTTTTCAGAGAAAGAACATCTATTTCATGAAAAACTCAAGAAAAAGTTTATGAAATACCTTAGATTTGTATAAAACAAAATTTGGGCCTCTGACCCTCATGTTAGAGGTACTAAAGCTGACTCATTGTATGTTTTTCCTCTGTCTACTGTTTCTCTCACTTGTCTTGCCTTTGTTTCTCAGGTGTTTGTTCATATATAACTGGAAGCAGGAGAAAACAATAGGCTTTACTTCAAACCAGTAATATAACTAGACAAAGCTCAATTCATGCACAAATCTACACTGTAGATAACCCTGGGAATCTCACCAGTGTTATACCCATTGGCACCCATTCTGTGGTTTCAGTCCCAGGTCAGGAAAATTGTTCTATTTGTGCCAATAGATGGGCTATCATAAGCATGAGTTTCACTCTGTCACTGCTTAAAGTTAAGTATCTTTTCAGAAATTTCTTGACTCAGAAACAATATAAGCAGATGCTTAAGTGCTTTTCCCAACTGGGTTTTTTTTTTCAGAAAATGGCTATAAATTTCCTGCCGTTCAGCATATTTTTGTCAGAACATGATTTCTTTGTTTCTAAAATTTTTAGCTTTCTGTCTAGTAACTTGTATTTTAGTAATGATTTATTGTTATATACTTGCCACCCATTGCAGTTAAAATCAATAATTCCTCTTAAGAACAGCCAGCCAGTTTCAGATCTACAAGATGAATCAATGCACACATTGAGCAGGAGTTCTGCTAGGTTTGGGAAGTTTTTTTTCATGTTCTAAAAATGAACATTTCAGGCTGCCATCCTGTCTTTCTAGCTTGGGCAGCAGTGAGCAGAAATAATGCTCTCTCACAGTATGGACAGCCAGCCTTTTCAGAATTATGTTTTGCTGAATGAGAAGAACTTTGAGCTTTGAAGTTGCCTAAATTATGCCTTATCCACCCTGTTTTTGTTTTTTTTTAACAAAGTTGCAGCTATGATTTACTAACCAAAGCATTATATGAAAGAAGGCATCTATACATACTCTTTCAGTAAAGTTCATTACAATGTGCTTGATTTTAATGAGATTAATAATCCCAGGCTGAAAGCAAAGAATTCAAGAATACAAACATTTCACGGTGAACTGCAAGGAGACAAAAGGCTGAGCTTGAAGTTAAGTTTATTCTTTAACATTTTGCTGAACCAGGACCCTAGCGCAAGTCTCAGACTGCCAAAGCCCAACTCTTCGAAAGCAGTTCAGAGCTGAATTCCAAAGTATGCGTGAGCAGCTCAGCACAAAGCACTGCCTGCCGCCTAAGGAGCAATATTTACCCAGAGATGAAATTTTGAACTCCAAATTCCTCCACATAGACAAGCCTAGGCACATGAACATATGCACAAGCATCTTCATTTGAGGTGCTAGCTGCTTTGCTCCTGCTTACGTTTCGTACAATTCACACCCAAAGTGAGAAGGTACCTAAATTGGGAAGCTGGAGTCAAGGATATAGAACATTAACTTCCATCTATTTCCCCTTTTGTTAACCAGTCACTTGCTATCACTGATTTATCACATTCCTGGTGTTCCCGTTATATATGTACTGCTTATATGTACTGCTACGGCCCCTCAACACCCCAAAGGTCAAACTGCCTGTGGCCAAAACTCCCTAGCGTAGCAGGATAGTGTAAGCATCCCCTGGCCAGACCTAGCATGCATGAACCGCACTCGTCCAGCACAAAGCAGCAGCCTGGACATTTTTATTCAAAATGACAGCTTGAGGACCTGTTGTCTGCTTTTTGTGCAGATCCTAATGGTTAGATTTCTAGAATGGCAGAAGACCTGAGATCAAGTTCCTCTTCACTGTAAACAGTTTTGAAGCCCTAACTTCCCCTTCATAGGAGAAAATCCAGACTGCCTGGCTATAGGAAGTAAAAGTGACCACTCTTCTTTCCTAAGTTGGGCACATAAGTAGCAAGAACAAGGGGCCAGAAGCAGAGCAAGTGAAAGGCAATATGATGTGGCAGCCTCATGATTCAGGACAGGCAGAAATGAGGGTTCAGATGCTAATTTCCCTATATAATGTTTTAGTTTTATTCACCGAGTGAAATATAAAAACTAAATGATTGTATTAACTGGAGCTGCATTTAATGTCTGAATTAGAATATATTATTTTAAGAGAATATAACTACAAGTGGTAATCTAAGTATAACTGTAACCACGCAATATGTGTAATTGAAACAGAGCACTGTGTTGGCAAAACATTAGACAGTTTCCTAGATCTAAGCTGCATGGATCAAGTAAGCAGCAATTCTAAAGCTTTTCCATTAACTTACTGAAGCTCCTATCTCACTTTGTAGAAGAGAAGACAGTCACACAAGCCAGCCCAGATAAGTATTTCTTGAGGAACAGCATGTTGTCCCCAACTCTTTTGTTTAATTATAGATCCAAAACATTATTCTACTGATGCTGGCAGCACTACTGACTTAACATCAAAGGGAATCAGGATTTGCCATTATTTTCTGAAATAGTATTTTTAGCATATGTTTAAAAACAAGCAAGTTAATTCACAGTGCATCATGTGGTAGTCCTTTTGTCTCTAGGTGATGGCAGACTCCAATTCTGCCAAGTCTTAGCACTCCCAGCCGGAGCCAAGGGAACAGTTCAATCCCAGCAGCGGCTGCAGTGTCTGTACCCAATTACAGTCACGCCTAGAGATACCAGCTCCAACTGGAGCCATGTCTTGCTGTGCACTTGGCAAACGTATTATAAAAATGAAGAGCTTACAAACTAAATAGACAAAGAGGAAAGATCTCCATTGTGCAGGTGGAGAATTGAGGCAACAGGAGACCTATTCACCTGAAGTCACACAGTCGGTCCCTGGTAAAGCAGGGAATGGGTTCCTAGGATCCTCATTTCAAATCCAGATGGACAATTTGGGGGCAGGTGGCACCTTGCCCTCCAGAATAAAATTTTTGCATGGATTTCTTTTGCTTTATGATATCTTACTTCCTAACTAGACACAAAACAACAAAGTGAAAAATCTCCTCTCTGTCTCCAAGTATTTTGTCAAGAAAATAGTATAAATGAAGCTAGCTTACAAGCAGGGCATAAGTCCTTTGTTAATAAAAGTACTGTGAAAAATCAGGGTCACACCTGTGTCTAGGAAGCATTTGCTCCCAAGTAAGTGGCAAAATGGGAAAAGAGCCATTACTTGAAAATTATAATAATAATAATTATTATTATTAGAATTACCATTCTCTAGAGGAAATACTGAATGATAACAATAGTAGCAGCTCTCTGGCTAGGGATTAGGGTGCAAATTTGAACAAATAACACAAAATCTCCTTTCTCCAAAAAATATATTATAACCTGGAGTACTGGCAAGGAAGTATTTTGCACAGTTTATTTACAGTCACTGCTCTATAAATATCTTTCTTTGACTTCAGTCACAGTATTTTTAGGTAATTCTAAATGAAAGATGCTATGTGAAATGAAACTCTAAACTGTATTTTGTTTTTACTGAGGATTCTTCCACAAAGTATTGCATTATGGCTAATGAGATATTAGCAATGAATGCGCTAGAAAGGACAGATGGGAAGATAGTCAACTGTCTAAATCAGAAGATTTGTAAAGTGCAGTAAACAAATTATTAAGTACACTTCTGTGGCTTAATGCCAGTCTATACTTCAGGGAACTGGTCAAACAGTGGATCATGAAAAGCTTTTCTGGAGCAGCTAAATTCTACAGCTGTGGTCTTTGTCTTTCTAGTACTTTGCAAGAACAGAAGGGGGAATTACGAAAGCGTCTATCATACACCACCCATAAACTGGAAATGCTTGAAACGGAATTTGATTCTACACGTCAGTATCTTGAAATAGAATTGAGACGTGCTCAGGAGGAACTTGAAAAAGTAACTGAAAAACTGAGAAGGTTAGTAACTACCTTTTCTGAAATAAACAGAATTATTAGGAATTTCAAGTGGCTGTGTTAAATCCATATAGCTAAGTACAATGCAAGCCTATATTCTCAAATATACATTATTTATTGTTTATTGATTGCACAATGTGTTTACACATTGAATATATATTTCACTTATCTGAATATATATTACATATCACATACAAAGTTATTTACATGTGATATGTAACGTCTGTACTGAAAGTACAATTAAAGTATATGTATAGGTACATATATGACATTGTTTATATGTAAACATATGTGTGGGGTATGCTATTTGTGTTATGCATACAAAGATTATAAACACATTGCATATATATGTAGGTATATATAAATGTATTTAATGAGTTTGGCTACACACTTTCAGTTTTTACCCTCCATTGCACTGACACAAGAGAATAGAATTTGGCCTTCCTTTTCTCAAAGCTGAGACTTTATGTTCAACATATACAATATTATGGCATTTCACCTTACGCTGTAGCAAATCATTCAATGTTTTGTCCCAGGTAGAATGCAATAATACTGAAAACTTATTGTATAAAATTATTAAAGCTGTGGTACAGAGCTATTGTAAATCACAAGCCCAGTTAATGGCAAATTATAATAAGCATGCACTCCTGACTTTTATGGCACTGATTAAAATGTAGTGTAATCTAGCTTTAAATTTATCAGGGCTTCTTAACACCCCTTCTTTTATTTGTTTGCAAAACTTCTGAATCTATGGAAATCCATTTCTTCAGGAATGTATTTGCATTTCTTGTGAGGACTTTCCTAAACTCATATGGATAATTAAACTCATATGGATAATTATATGGACAATTTGGTTCAATTCACAGAAAGAGCCAAAACAAAATTCAAAAGAAATCATTCCAGGGCTATACCCAAAGAATTTATTTTTTCAGTTTTCACAGAGGACAAAAACCAAAACAAAACAAAACTAGAAACAACCAACAAATTGTTACAACCAAACCATTTTATTCAAATTTTGAAAACAAATAGGCTTTAAGTCTCAAATTAGGAAACATCCCAGTGTGGGTTTGTAACTTATATGCTTCCCTAACTGGAAAGGCTTCTTAAACCAAGACCAAAATGGGTGTCATGATGATTTTGAAATGTACACACATCTATCAAGAGCAGTCCAAAGGCTGTCCATGGTGTTTTCTTAGCAGCAATATGATTTTTTCCTATCACTTCATTAAAAGTAGAGCTACTGAAAGTAACCTCAGTCTTCAGGCAATTTTCTTCCAATATATTACTGCTTTAACAACAGGGAACACTGATACCTTTTTTCTCTTGAAATGTTATTTCAGGCATAGTTGTCATAAATTCTGTGTCATATTTATCGGAGGGCTGGCCATCCCATTCTTGTTAAACAAAGGGGCAAATACAGTCTCTATTAAAGTCACTAAGAGACCTCCTATCAACTTCATTGGACACTGATTTAAGCACCCTTCAAAATTAGGCAAGAAAGTATTTTGCTCTTCGCAAAGTCTAATACCTGTAGAGAGTCACTAAACATCAGATCAGTAGAACTGACTTTCCAATATTCTACTTGAACATCTTTTCATATTTTGAAGAAAATTTATATTAAAAATTATGTTTCAGGCAGGTGATTACTCCCCTGAAGACATCTCACACTGGAAGTCCAAAATGTTTTACAAGGTGAGCTTTAGAAATGTTTCTATTGAGAATAGCAAGGCATACCACAAGTTGAACTAGATTTCTCAGTCTGGTAAAAGATAATGTCTGAAACAAAACTGTCATCCAAAAGAGTGTCAGCAACATGTCAAAGAGAAAAATGAGCGTGAGAAAACAGGGAACTATAATTAGTTTCAATAATGTGTCTCCTGCTTTATTCACTTCACAGGGAGAGAAATTCAATCCCCCATAATAAATGAGCCCAGTGTAACATGATGCCACTCATATAGTAGAGAACATTTCTATTATTAAACTTGCACCACCTTTGAGTGCAGAATTTTTCTGAAAGGCTGAATGGCCATTCTTTTCTACTCCTTTCTGAAAGCCTTTACCTTGTTAGTTTATCCAGAATTAACTGTGTTGCTGACAGGCCTCCTCTCTCTTACTCAGACAGGGAGGTCATTTACACGGCTGGATGGTCAAGTTCTCCATCTCTCTACACACGTTAAGAGGTGCCCTTCTCAGGATTTCTTTTGGCACCAGTGGGAACAAGAGCTAGTCAGTGGTGAACAGTTTTGAAATTATTGTCTGTAAAGCACAGGTTTGGCTTTGAAAGCTGACTGAAAAGACATCAGAGATTTCACACACCTCACAGTGAGCCCCCTATCAAATGTGATCAGTTAGGCTTTTTTTAAGTTAAAATTAAAAAAAAAAAGTTCAAATACCAATCCTGGAACCAAAACTGGACTCCAAAGTTCATTCTGGGTTTCCTCCTCCTTACATGTAACTCTTACACCTGAGCAGTATATAATATTTCAACTAGTCAAATTAAGTCTAGGCTTACACATCTGCAACCATAGTACCTTGAGACTGTACCCTGGGTAACAACTGTGGAAGGTCTCCCTTCCTAGTTTTTACCAGACACTAGAATTATTTTAATACACAAAGAATAGTCACATAGAAGCATATATTTAGCATTGAGCTTAGCCCACACATATAATTGCTTCACCAAAAGCAAGACATATCATGGACAGAAGGGATTTCCAGAACAGGATCTTATAGTTGTGTTAGCTTTGGAATAAATAGGGGAAAAACTCTCGTTTCTATATGAAAGTCAGTGTAACTTTTGATAACAGAGAGAGTAAAGGTTTGTTTGAACAATAAGTTACTATTTTAACAGTCATTCTTCAAAGCTAAACTGCAGTCTGGGTGAAATTTCCTTCTTTGCAGAAGGTCAGCCCAAGGCTTGTGTTTTACTTTAGATATATTTCATGGCCTTAAGATAGCTTGAAATAGAGTGGAAGGAGAGACTTTCTGCAGACTTCCGTGATGAACTGGAATGTGTTGTCTGCAGAGTTAGAGCACAGATACGGAACGTTAAATATGGTCAGAATACTTTTTATTACAGCCTGATTTAGCCAAACATGTAAACATTTGTTGAATGCATGCACATATATTCAGCTGGAGGCACATGGGTATCATCTAATAATTTGAATTTACCAACACAAAAAGTCATCAGAAATGATAATAAATTATCCACTCTCATAAAATGAGCTTATTCTTAAAGCAATTTCAAACGGTAGTGAAGCTTACCTATTCTTCACTTTGTTTACAAAGAAGCCAGATTTACAACATAAAAATGTTTTGAACTTTGCAAAATTCAGGCCATCTGGCTGCATAGTTCTTCTGCAAGTAGGGTTAAGTCACCATCTGTTAATTTGGTCTTTTTAATTAGAATAATTTTCCCTGTTCCTCCTTTATTTTACTGCACTGCCCAAAGATTATGGTTTGATTATCCTGTTTTCTTTTATCCCTTTCACACCTTCTTCCATATATATTTGGGCCCATTTCTCTCCTTGCCATCCTCACTTGCTGACACTTCTTTTGGCACAGTGAATTTCCAGTTTGGGTTTTGTGTATATGTGCATGTGTATGTGCTTGTGTATGTGTATGTGTATGTGTGCTTGTGTTTATTTTGACTACCTTTGCATACTGTTCTCAATAGAAACACTTTTTGAAGCTCAGTTTCCTATGTACTGTGGATTTTTTGTTTGGATTTACTGTTTGGATTTGATTTGTTCTGACTGGGAGGCAGTCAATTTTTTTATTGCAAAACAAATGTGTTTGAGAACTAGGGTTTGTGGGCTACTTTCTGCTAAATATACACAGAGAAAAAAATTCATGGGCAAAAAATGAGAGAAGTTACAAGAAGAGAAGCTGACAGTGGTAACCTCTGGCAAAAACCCACTACCATCTTTAGCATGGAAGTGTTGTCAGCCAGGAGCAATTATATTAATGGGAAACCATCTTCCATTCACTGATATCAAGAGAAAAACAAGTCTACAGAAGCTGAGGAGCAAATGCAGTGATGTATTTCCACCCTCATAAGCCAGATATCCTGGTAGCAACTACTTCTGTTTTAGTTTACGATTTTAAAGGTAGGGGAAAGGAACCTTCACTAGCTCCCATGAGCTCTCCACATAGATCTATGCTGCAGAACAGACTGGTGTACAGAGAGGCCTGAGCTAGAGAAGACCTTAACCAATAACACTTTCCAAAGACAAGAATTTACGCAGATGCTTTAGAACCCATGCAAACTTTTAGGAGGTTGTAAATGCTAGTTTACATGGGTTTAAAAAGCAACTGAAATAAAAAAATTAACTGAAGAAAAGTCCATTCAGGCCTACCAGATGTGAAAGACATCATCTCTGGTTGAGCCACAAGCTGCTGGAGGCTGGGAGAGTGCTTCGGCACAGTACTGGTGTTCTATTTTGCTTTACTAGAAAAAACAGGACACAGACAGATAAGATACTGGTGTACCTCTGGTCTAAACCATCAGGCCCAATCTTGTTTTTAGAAATCCTTGTTGCCTGCACCATGGTACACAGACTTATCAGCACAACTTAACTGTGTTAGTGCAGTGTAGCTGTTTACAAGTAAAGCCAGTTTAAGCCTCCTTGCTTACGCTAGCTTACCAAGACTGTCTCTGCCTTCTCCTTTGCCATGAAAAGCTGGGTATAGGGTACCGAGATCTCTCTTTGTTGTGTTGACTCTTACTAAAAACCTGTGAAAATCCCAAGTATACTTAGAGCTGCACAAATAAATGTCTATACAGAGGTTTAGCAGGAAATGCTACATCTAATAGGAACACGGACAACGCAGAGATCTGTAAGCTTCAATCAATCCTTTAAGTCACCTGGACATTTACACAATGGCATTATGAGAATGACTAAGCTGTAGGTTAGTACAAGTCACAAATTTCTAGCCAGTTTGAGCTGTCACCTTAGCAAACACTGTTTACCACAGATCCTGCTTATAGGGTGAAGATCTTCTCTGTTCAGCAGGTCTATAAAACATACACAGCACTGAAGCTTCCTTTAGGCTCTCAATATGTATTGAAATGACTATCTTGAGTTTGGGCTGACAGCTGGAGAGTTTCATCCACGGGGATGTCATTTATGCCCACAAAGCAGCTGTTCTGGGCACAGACCTTTCCTCTCAGGTACATATGGCCAATGTAAAGCACCCAGCTGCTATTCTTTGCACACTGGGAGCCCCAAAGGGCACTCTTCATGGCTCGCAAGGGGGCCATGAGCCACTGGCCTGTCCCTGAACAGCAAATTTTGTTCATTTAACTAGAAAGAAAATCTCCACAGTGACACAAGCTGCAAGAGCGATCTAAACTGTCATGTCTCTTCATTGCAAGGAAGAGATGGGCTGGACCCTTTTCTTTGTAATCCTAACAGAGCTTGAATGCGGGTCTTTTAATTCTATTTTCAACAGCTGCTCCTAGCCATAAAATAATACAAAGGGAATTCCTTAATCCTACTTACTCCCTACCCATTGTGGAAGACACATCCAAGATTCAGACTTCTCAGCTGAAGCAACTTTCTGCTAAATAAATTTGTATTACATCTCACTTCAGTGTTAAAGGGTTCTCTAGCACATTACCTAAAATCAACTCATCACAGAAAATACTTTAACCTATTGACCTAATATTCCCAGTGCAAACATTTAGATGAATTTGGACAAACCTTTTACAGCTGAGCTTCTAACTTTTGGCTTACATTTGTTGTACATCCTGCTGGGCTGATAGGTACAAGCAAGAACAAGGAGCTACTCTCCTTACCTTACATGAAAAGAAAGGCACAACTACTACTGAAATAGGGATATTTTTCCCACAGACTGCACAATCCACTGCAGTTCTGAAGTTACCATCCCAGGAACCTAAAGACGTAGAGACCAAAACTTTCTTTGGTGTATTGCTCTGGAATAAGCAGGGAAGTTTCATTTTCTGAGTCTCTTCAATCCCTCAATGCTAATAAAAATGAATACCCACCATTTTCAGGCTAAACTTTTTGGAGACATCCAGACTTGTTTGTTGAAAGAAAAGGATGGATTCAGCTCTTGAGAACAGGGAACTCCTTGAACTTTTGTCTAAAGAAGGAATATTCTCTTTGAAGTCACATGGTGATGCCTGTGTGTTGCTATTGCTGCAGTCATTAGGTTTCTGCTGCATTTTTCCTTATTAAGAGAACTTGGAAAATAGCTTTCTGAAGTTTCTAACTGTACAGGTCAAACTTCCTCTCTGAATATAATTCCTGAACCTGATGCAAAGCTACAATCCCTTTGTGCAAGTTCCCATGCTGTGATGCACATCTGCACACAGATGCAAGGGAATGGCATGTGCATTTTCCCTTCCTGAAAGTATTTCCCCCAAAATGTAGTAAGCAAATATGACAAAGAAGTTTGCTTAGGAAGCAGATTGTAATTACATTTCAAAGGCAACCGCTGACTGGCAACAGGAGTGATAAGAAAATAGATTTCAACTAGTGCAAGCCAAGGTTTTGTACTAATGTGAGAATTACAGGCAAAAAACAACATAAAGAACAATGCATTAAATTACATGATATCATCTTTGTTTTAGGATACAAAACAATTACCTAGCCTTACAAAGAATTAATCAGGATCTGGAAGATAAACTTTACAGGATGGTAAGTTATCATAACTGAACTTTTTTATTTTAATATTAAATGTGTTTTTGTAGTTCCTGAGTTCTAGGACAAACAGATATGTAGCTGGCATGAAAAACTCATGCTCCAAACACAGTATGATGTTATGAATATCATGATCTAGAGCCCAAACTGTGTATGAGGGCATAGTTCCATTAATTTCATTGGAGATTGAGTTGGCTGATGATCTGGCTGAATAATCCTATCTTTAAAATAATTCTGCTTAATTTAGTTAATAACTTCATGGGTTCTAAATATTTATATTTTCATTAAGTAACAAATTCAAATAAGGCAATCCAAGATTTTCTCATACTTCTTAGATACTTTCTCTTAGCTTTTATTAAGTGATTTAATAGAGCTTGGATAGTCTGACTTTTCATATGCTGTCATAACTATCAATCTCAGTGTGTTAATTTCTGATCTGCATGAGTCTGTAACTGCAATGTCAATGTCACAGACCAATTAATAACTGGGCAAGGAAATCACTGCACCATTTATGGACTCCACATCGAGGCATGTTATTACAAGACCCAGCAACACCTGGTTTGTAGATGTTAAAAAGAAATGGCAGTCTTTAATGTCCTGGCTTATCATTAATGCTGCTTTAACATCATATCCACTCTTAGGAGAAACTTTACAGAGAAATATAGGTGTAGTGTCTAAAGAAGAGGAAAGAATAACAGTTGTGAACTTCCAAAGATCTTCGGGTCATGAGCACATCCTGAGATGTTTCTTCCTCACTTGGATCAGTTCAATCATTCATTCCCTACTCTTTTTCCTACCCAGCCCATACCTGGCTTGTCCATAGCAAGTGCAGTGCACAAACATAGATACACAGTTTATGAGTACAGACATAGTCTTGACATATACCTTTGACAATGCTAGGATAAGTCTATGTTTTACAGAAAGTCTAGTATGTAACATTTGCGTGGATGGGCAGCTTGGAGTGAGGGGAACAGATTACTGGGCTTTGAGAGTAAATGTAGAATATGGCAATATACTGGAGAGGCATCAGCCTTTACTAAGAAACTGGAAAAAAAAAATTAAATGTCATCATTCTTATCTCGGGAGTCTATTTAAATAACTCACAATGAATAAAGTACTGATGCTTTTGCAACCAGCTAGCACTAGGGCAAAGTTACAACTGGGTTATAGCTAATGTTTGTTTTTAAATATACATATAAACATTATAGAAGCATAAATAACATTTGATCTCATTCTTTTTTTCTCCACTCTTCCTTTGTTAAACTTTTTTCCTTTTACCCAAATCACTTTGAGATTTTATCTTCATCTGTTTGAAGATGGCCTAATATTTATCACGTGTGCTACAAAAGTAGAATAAATTAGAGGCATTCTGGATGGTAAATGAAATAAAAAGATTAGAAACATAGAAAGAGGGACTCCATAAATCTGTGCTTTTTATCAGGTGTTTCATATCAAAGCAAAGATTTTTTAAAGTGATGTTTCAGCACCCACTTAAAACCCCGAGCAAAGATTTCAGGGCACAGCGCAGAAAGAAGAAAGATGGGTTCTACAGAGCACTGTACCTTTCTTTATGCCACTAACATGACAGTCATTGAAAGTAGCTTCAGAGGCTTGAAGACAATCAATCAGCCAGGCTCTATACACCATTTAATTCCGGAGTGTTTTGCCTTCTGAAACACTGAAAATGAAGATGCAAAACAAAATCGAAATAAAGTCAGATGGAAACTATATAAAAAAAAACAAAAAGATGGGGAAAATAGTGCCATATTTGGTTTGGATAAGCCAAATCATTTGATTTTCAGGACACTCTAAAAACCCTCAATACTTCAGAGAAAGTTGGATTAAATAACAGCTGGTCTGGTTAATCAACAGCTTATGGTGGTCTAGGCTCTTGGATAACTTTCTCTCCCTTTCCAGCTTAGGGGGAGCAGCTGTGTTTATTATTTTTGCCTGATTTAGTCAGCTTGTCATTTCAAAGTCAAAAGTCTTTATTTTCTCCACCTTTCTCCCTCTCTCTCCCCTACCTCATCTCTCCATATGCACATACCTATATATGTATGTATATATATAAATATATATGTACACATACATATAAACACACAGGATCTTACACAAGTTTTGACCATTTAGTGTACCCAGACAGAACAATTGGGGAAAAGAACAGGCAGCACTGGAGATACTTCTCAAGTCCCCGTTTTATAAAAGCTTGTGTGCAGGCAGCTACTGCAGTAAAGACGGGCTTAGGGAAGGGGCTTTGCTCAGTGTCACTGGGAAAGAGGGGAACTGGGAGAGAGGGAGGATGGCCTTCCCTCTTGTGCACAGAACTGGAGACAGCCCCTCAGATTTCTCCTGCAGGCCACCCGGGATGCTCCCAGGAGTCCCCTTCTTCCCTGCTTTTGCAGGTTAACCATAACTCACTCTCTCCAGTGACTGACCCAGGCACTTCACAACTAATCTGGGACTCCCCACAACCTCCCCTTTTTTGGGAGGGTTTTTCAAGAATGTTAGAACCTGTTGTGCCTGCTGTTGGTATAAGGGATGTAAAAAAATAATCATTAATTCATCAACAGTCACAGAAAAGATAGAGTGCTTACCTATAAAATATTTAAAAATATTTGAAAGCACACTTCTGATCACAGCAAATGATGTCCAACTGAAATCTCTGTCGCTTTAGAACTCTAAATACAAATATAAATCATAGTGTCTGTGTTGGCTAAGGGCTGAAATATGCTATCCTGAAATCAGTGGAGAGTTTCCCATATTAAGCTGGGAAAGACTAAACACGTGACACTGTAGAGGGAAATGTGGGACAATTAAAATTCTGCTGTCACTATTCAGATCAGCTCCTGTTCTTACCACAGTCAATGTCTTTAACTGGAGAAGATTTGTTTGGTCCTGTAAGCCCTGGTGAGGCAGGGGAACAAACAAACTGTAAATAATTAAGCTTAATAATTCTTCTTTCCATTAGTACGTGGGAAAAGAACAAGCTGCGTCCTTAAATTTTGGACTGTGATTATGTCAATTAAAGAACTTTTCTTTTCTCATCTAGTTCCAGTTGTTACCAGTGTTAATCAGTTTCCCTGACATTGACCTGAGTTTGCTGAGGATACTCTGCCTTGGTCTTGCTGTTCATGAGCAGCAGTTACAAGTAGATTATGCAGGTCATCCCAAACACATGCTAAGAAATCCTTCATACCATCTCAAGCCAACTGTATGCTGCATATGATCCTCACTGGAATTAAACAATGTGTTGTAAAATGTTTCTGCAGTTTTAAGGCTTTCTATTGCAGTTAGTTGTGTAATTTTACCTTTAAAGCCAGAAGCCAGATTTTTAATGGTAGCTACATTTAGGAACAACTCATAGACACCTAATAATAGCTGCTTAATAAACCTAAGTGATAATGAAAATTGTGCCCGTTCTTCCTCCCCCATCTGCATTTTGAATGTTCTTGAACATCTGATCTTACAAATCCATCTGCAAAAAGCTCATGAGACCATATTCTCCAAGAAGACATTAAAATATCTCTTCTGTAAGTAGAATGAAACAGTTTGACAGACAGACTCCTCAGTGGTGTAAGTTCACTTCTAATGCAAAGGCCTTCAAGAGGCCAGAATTTAAACCACCACTTGCTTTGTAGCACATACTGTCTGCATTTGATACAAAAATACACAAACAGCATAGAGGTGGATAAGGAAGGTGACAGTCCTCTGGTAAGGAACAGAGGCATCTGATGACATGGGAAACTAGTAGTTAAATCAGTGCACTTGATTAGTAAACCTGTACTCCCACATACCACTTGGTCTGCTGATCCACCTCCCTCAAGGCTGCTGCTAAACCAAAACCTGAGGTTCTTCAAAGTGTCATCCCTGGGTTCTTTTATTTTACATTTTGTTACTGTTTTTAAATAAGAAAATTACTTTCTTCTCTCTCAGCACTGATTCAAGACCCAGCAGCGTAGGCAATGCTGAATGTTGTCAGATGTCAGGGTTGAGGCTGGTACCTCTGCTGCTTAAGACCTGCTGGACACCAGCTCTGCCAGCCCTTCCAGGCACCCTGGCACAGCTCCCAAACAGAGATGGTTGGGTTCCTCCTGCGCAAAGCCAGCATAATTCCTCTGTATAAAGTGTATCATTCATTTTATCATCTGTCAAGATGAAAACCATTACAGCACCTTAATTCCTGATTTTTCATTTACTTTAAGGCAGGCTTGGGGGTGTAACTCAGCCATAAAGTTGGAAAAAAATATTATATAAACCATCAGTTAAAGGGAGATTTGTGTTAAGGATTATCAAGTTTGAAATGCTATACTATCTGACCACTCCACTGACTTTTATCCTGTTTCTTCCTCCACCTATGAGCTAGAGGAGGACTAAGACGTACAGCAAATACTTTATGGCATTAACAGTTGATTTATCCAACTCTTGAATGTCTGGAGCTTTCCAGGCTGATGGCCATAATACATACCTAAGCATCTCCAGCTGGGGAAATCCAAAGATCAATTAAATATGAGCCGAGCAATGTTCAGCAGAGCTCTAAGTATGAGACCTTGTGTTATAGGAATGTCATTACAAAGGAAGAAACTTGCTGGTGTCCAGGCCAGGAAGACAAAGAATATGGAAAGAGGTGAGAAATTTGATGAATAACATCATTAAAAAGCATTAAAAGCATCTAACTACCAGAATGAAGCTAGCATTTTGGATTCGGAATCTAAACCAGAGACTAGACTCTGCCTGACTCTCCCATGACAGCACCAGTTACCCTCTAATATGATTTAAATTATAAGAGAAAGATGAAAGCAATGAAGAAAGGTCAAACTATTTCTGATTTACACCTAAGGAATGAAGAAGCCCAGCATGTTTTAGTCCCTGCATGGAGGAGGACGACTTTGACAGTGACTTTGAACAGTCAGAGTGATGTAAAACACATCTTTTTCATTTTCTTCCCTTTAACGAAGAACAACTTGCTTTTTTTCCCCCTACTGTATGTCCTACGAAAATGAAATAGAGGTGACCTAAATATACGTAAAAGGATTTGCATCCCAAAGACAAGAAAAGTTTAGAGTCAGCTCAACCTGACAGGCTCATTTGCTCACATTCAGTGAAGACAGCTGTGAATTTCAAGAGAAATTTATACTTGGTTAGTTAAGGCAGACTCCAGAGGTCTGTGCTTTGTGGACTAAGACAACTGCATCAAAACATTTCTAAGGAAGGAAATGACCGTAAATGCTACAGAAACAAGTCATTTTTAAAAATAGCATTTGAAAAAAATCTCATTTCTAAGAGACTTTTAGACTTTGTCTTTTCATTCTTACAGCCATTTTGTGCTAAAGACCTCCTCCATCTTTCATTAATTCTTTTTGCACTCATTTCTGAGTTAAAAAATATTGCCAAATGGGCAATAGGACCAGACTTTTAAACCACACACATTAGCACCAGTAGAAACTACACGGGCTCAAACTGAATAGATCCGTCAGTTTTGTGAACAAATAAATTAATCCTCCTGTGTAACTTGGGAGCATGACTCCAACTTGCACGAGCACAAAAGTGCACAGAGGCTTTCAGATATCTTCAGTCCTTCTTCTCTCTATGAATAGACATTCATTTCCCATTGTTATCCCATTGTTATGCAGCTGGCAGATCAATCCTACCTGAGCAATTCATAATGCAGTCCTGCCTGTTCCTAATTGCTGTAGATGAACATGACATCACAAGATACTGTTCTGGAAACCTTTTCTTTCCTCTAAAGCCATGGAGCTATTCTTCTTCTCTGTCTCCCTCTCTTAGTAGGAAGTCTTCCCAAATACCAGAAGCCTAAGGAAGTACAGTGGCTGTTTGGTAATTCAAAGTTGTAAAGTAACAATGGAAACTTCTTACTTCTGATATCCTCTTTGTTGCATGATTACAGAACTCCTTTGCTTCTCAGGACGTGGCTTATCTTGGCCACCATTTTCACCTTGTGATCACTCTTTCCCTGGTTAATGATAGTCGCATGTGGTTTAAGTTCTCTCTGCCCACAGGAAAAATGATTAGGAGGTTCCAAAATGCATGGCATTCAGAATCATGCATTTGTTATACCTGAGCTTTTCAATCATTTTCTGCATCCTGATTTCCCTGGTTTGGTCTCAGTCTGTCAGGACACCCCCAGGGCTACTGTCCTGGCCAGCTGGGAACAGAAGAAGCTGTTGTTTTCAAAGTAGCTGAAAAAGCAGAATAGAAACATTTCTGGAACATGGGTGCCTTTGACCTGTATCTTTCTTGTGTCTTGGCCTTTTGTGATTATCTGCCAATTCACCACAAGACAAGGGAAAGAGATACTAAGCAAGATTAAGACTGAAAAGGTATTGTGTTGCAGGCAAACAGGTATCATCTTCTGTGAATGTGTAAAACAAGGCACAGAAGAGTGAAGCATCTTGGCCAAGGTCATCAGGAAGCAAGGGGCAAATTTCCAAATGTCCCATGTCACTCTCATCTTCTTTATCCCAATCCAGTATCTACAAGCAGGATCAAAGGACATCCTAGGTTCTCTTAGATCTAATTTTAGCTGTCAGTTACTTATCTCATTTTTGAAAAATAAATGCAAAATGCAAAAGACAGGATTTGTCTGAATTAAGACAAAAAAAAAAACCAAAAAACCCCAGGCATACACAAGCAAAGTATCAGTCCAGGTCCCTATAAGTAGTTTCTGTCATCCATTTCTATAAACTATTTTATTTCTAAATAAAGAAAATTCTCTTTTGGAAATAGTACAGCAGCTACAGGACTCAAAGCCATGTCATTTTAATTATACAGGAGGGAATGTAGAATTAATTGAGATAAGAAGACAATGACTTATGTGGGGAGAAGAGAAAAAGAGGAAGGGGAAAGACTGGTTTGTATATTGTCTTGTTCTAATTGGATCATTTATGCTTACAGAGCAGCACCTGGAGTATGCAGAATCATAAACCTTATAAAATCTTCCATCAATTTTATTATTACACACAGCCTGTACCTCTAGCAGCATCCTCTTTGCTCACTATAGATGGATTCTTTTTTTACTTTTTTTACAGAAACAAACATTTCTCCTTTCAATCTACTGTCATCAACACAACCTCAGAAGATACTATTACACTGACTTCAGGGAATTACTGTGAATCAACAACATCTCTTGTCCCTCCAACTAAAATGTATTTAGCATTTAATTATCCAGCATGTCTCTACACTAGCAAGGCATGCCACTGATGTGAAATGTGGGGGGGAAGATGATAGATACGCAGACAGGCTAAAAGCACATTTTGTCAGCTTCATCTAAATTGCTAGCAGAATGAGCATGGAGTGGGAAGCTGACTAGCTAGCTTAAAAAGACTCTTAAAAATAAGCTGATAGTTAAGATATCTTTTTTCAAGCACAGTAACAATGCTGGGAGACCAAAGATGGGGGTGGCAAGTAAAACTCCACTTCTGGCTTCCAAAAAGGTGAACCCACTAACAGCAGTTAGGCGATGAACTGAATATGTTCAATTATAAACAGACCACAGTTGGCCCTGAAAGCTGCTCATTCTCTAAAGAACTGGTCCTGAGTCAGCAAGACCAAACAGTTATAAACACAGAAGAAAATTTTTGCCATAGAGGGCCTGGAGTAAAGTTCTCACTATGTGAAAAAGTTACAGGGAGATATGCTAGGATTACATGGAGATACATCAGGGTATGGACTTGCCACTCATAACTTCTCTGTGTAACCACTTGTGTATAGACTATCAGCTTGCAGAGTAATTGCAAAGTTGTAAAGTAACAATGGAAATTTCTTACTTCTGATGTCCTCTCATATGCATGATTTCCACCTAGAGGACACCTAATGCATGCTTAGGGGAGCAACAGGCATGCAGTGATACCCTTTTCAGCCCTATTTTACATTGAAGAGCAGATCTAAGAAGAACCCAGGCCAGGAATGGCAGAACCCTTCCCAGCCTAGGGCCAGATTTATTTCAGCTAATTGAATTTAGGTAAACAAGATGTCCCTGTTCATACCTTTTGTTTGATGCTCAGGTTTTTGTTCCAAATGACCTGGATAAGAGGCGACAGGTGCTTTTACCCAGAGCTCATGTAAGACATAGGGTGTTATTTGAAATGAAAACTTCAGGAATATTTCCAGATGACGTTGTGAATTGGAGACCTGTAGCAGGAGGCGCAGATGTAAGCAGTTCTGATTATAATGTCCTTTTACTTGATGAATGCAGAGTAGGTTGGCCTGATTTCAGATAAGAAGCAAACCGCACTGCTGTCAGTGATAAGTGGTGTGAACTGACTTACCCTGCTCTGAACGGCAGTATTTCCATTGACCTCAATCAATGCATGCTTACGCCCGTGGGCAAAACATCCAAGACTAACACTGGTACTTTTTTGTATAGTGAAGACAAATAATCATCCTGCATAAATTTTGCAAATCATTTGCAATGAAAATCATGCCTTTGCTTCACAAGCAGCATGTTGACAGCACTTCTCTAACCACATTTCTTTCTGTGATACGTTATTAATTATACACCAATGTTGGATTTTTTTACTGCTATGGAATTAAGTTTCAAGCCTGTGACATAGGGTAGTCAAGGAAACCAATCTTTATAAGACCTTTCCCAGTACAAGGTTGAATATGATATTAAGAGGAAATCATTCTTCAAGTGAAATATCGTAGAGCATGAGATCAAAATCCTCAGACAAATCACTATAGCCCCAGAATGTTATCTTTAATAACGTTATACTGTTCAGATATCAAGAAGAGAAATCAGACTCTGCTACGGGTCATTTTTTAATCAGCAAACAGTCTTGTTTATTAAAAAGGATAAATTCTGTAATTTAACTCTAATGGACAAATTAGATCAGGTCAGTAATTTAGACTTGAGCCATTATGTCATTTATTAGATAAAAAGATGCTGCTTATTTCCATAGCTCTGCTTTGCAGAATAAATGTCTTTAAGTGGACACAGAATTAAACAGAAGGACACAGAAGATGCACAGATAGTGCATCATTACATCCAGTTCCTCTTACTAATAATAAAAAGAAGAAAATGCCAACCTGGAATATCCTACTACAAATTCCATCCCTGTATTTTTCTTTTATCTAAAGGTCCATAACAATCAGAAAAAAAGAGTTAAAACAGCAATCCTCCATATGCCTAAACTTTACTGTCCTCTTGCAAGTCTTAGTATAATCCACTTTGCCATGCTACTTCTGTTTCAGCTGACAGATAAAGCCCTTTTCTGACAAATTCCTTTCTCACTTTGTCTTTTCCTCTGTATGTCTTCCTGAAATTCATCCCATACTCTAAATAATTTTTGGATCCTCATTCAAGCCAGATGTTTTAATACTTTACATCTCAGAATTGCTTTGGTCTTAGACTTGCATCCTAGAAACAGCTAAGTTGATATGCAAGCACATCATCCTGTCCCCATAAACTATCTCCTCATTCTTCTCCTCTGTGATTTTTAGCTATATTTTGGCTTTGTTTTCTGTGTCTTCCAAAAGCCTTGTTCAATTCTGTGCCATCAGACAAAATAGTAAGGAGCAGGTAAAAGCAAGTGTATAAAATATTTGTGAACAATATTACCTTCTCCTTCTTCATAAAGACCTTTGAAAGCAATTGTCTGAAATAACTTGCTGATCATGCAATGTGAGGATTTCACTATTTGCTATATAATGGATTTTCTTAAACTCTTTCCTTCCTAGCCATATTTCCAGCCACACTGCATCACTACACTTCTTAATTATTGCAGAAGATCATATATGGAAAAATATATCCCCTTTATTTTGGAAAATAATAAATATCCCAAAAATTCACAATGTGACCATGGATTTTTTTCAGTGTGCTGAAATTAACTAGATTTATACTTTTGACTACTCTTCCCCAATGTACCATAGTATAATCTGGCATGAGAAGGATTAGAAAAGACTTGATTTAATTATATGCTCTATCTGAGCAAATACAATTCAATTAAGGAAAATGTGATTATTAAATCTAAAATGCATTAGCATGCATCAATCAGCTGTATGAGCTTTAAATTAATAAATAGTTCTTTTACAGTTACCCAACTACTAGGCAGAGAATCAGAATTAAAACCTCTAATAAAATTAGCCTAAATCTCTCAATGCAAGTTTTAAACCATAATTTACTTAATAGGTCTTAATGCACCAGCTGTAGTGAGCTCAATAAAGTTTATTCTAATGTTGGGTGATATAAAAGTAGTGGCTGATTCTGTTTTGTTACAAAATGTTAAGTTCTGTATTTTGGGACTAAATGAAGACACCATGGCACAACACATTGGTTGTTTTTGTGTCAAATTTACTGATAAAGATTTCTTTCAAAAATTCTATACTTTTCTGTTTAAATATTTTAGCAATTTTTCTTTCAAAGTCCTAGTGAATATAGAGAGATACAAAAGAATGCAGTGCATATATAGAAAAGAACATCATATAAAGTAAAGCTTTAAGTTCTATACAAGATGTAAGGAAAGAAGATTAAATGCTATCATCAGAGATGTCTAAGTAATCAAGTGAAGATAGATTTAATTCCTTCAAACAGAGTGCAGTCATTCAATACCCAAATGAAGACATTAACGAGAAGTGTCCAAATAAGGAATTCAGTTTGGTTAATCTCTGAAAATAGCCTAGGAGGAAAATACAGGGAGTGCAAAATATGTCCATGTCAAACTGCTACGCTAAGGTTTCCCACATGTAAAGCTCAAGTCATCTGGCTTTATGGGGTTGACATGAGGAGGAAACTGGGGAAGCAAATCATCCACTGGAGCCAGCCCCCATCTTGTGATACCTCAGTCTCTGGGTGCAGCCTGGGGATGAGCCCACTCCTCTGAATAATGCTTTCACCAGCTGGCAGGACAGGACCCTTACATAGATCACTAAGTCTCACAGAAAGCAGAATTTTTTCTCCTCAGGCTGAACATTGCTCCATTCCATCTTCTTCTATGGATGCGTGTTTCTTCTTAGGCTGTAAGTGCACTGAGTGAGGGAATATTCTGTAGGCAGGAGAGATTCTGACAGTCCTGCCACAATGCTTTTAGCCAAGGACAGCAGCTGTCTCCTCATTCCTTCTCAGTGGGACTGAAGAATTATCTCTCTGTTAGATGTCTCCCCAGTACCTGTTTTGCTCCTCTGTGAATTTTCATACAGTTATATTAACGTATCTACATCTCAGGGTTCCCAGCTACAGTGATGCAGGAGCTCAGTAAATATAACATTGTGGAGAGAAAATTCATTTGAACAAGACTCGTTTTACTCCATGGTGACAAACATAATTGGCTTTATCTGTTGAAATGAGTTTTTGATAAACCTGCACTACATGGTCTTGCCCAGCTTTATATTGCCCAGCTTCCAGGAATTTGTCTTTTGAATAAACAGCCAGAGATGAAAAATAAAGAGCTGGAATATATTCCATGAGGAAGAGGACATACAAGCCAGAAGCCCCTACTGGAAGAGAGTGCTAAAGGAGCATGGATCTACCACCTTCTTCCACTAGTGACACTTTATCTATATATACTCTTCTTTAAGATGATTTAACACAATTATAAATGTTCAGAAATCAGAATAAAGATGATCACTGGCCATTTCCCCACAGGATCTAATGCCAGCTTCCAGGGATCTTTGTTGTCTCCAGAGGAAGGGATCCAATCTGAAAGAGAGGATGCTACCAAAAGATTTCTTGGTCAGATACCCTTCCTATCATGTAAAATAGGATAAAAAGTAGAATGCTCAGGAAGAGAGTTGCTAACCTGGCACATTGCTTTAGGTGGAGGACTTTGTTTCTGTGGAGCACTGATCCATTTGCTATGAGGAAAAGAAGTTGTTTGGTTTAGCTGTACTCCCTCTAAGCAAGTAGGAGACTACTATCTGTGGAAGTGGCTAGCTATACCAGCCAGGCATCAAACTAAATAACGAGAAAGGGACTGAAAGGCAGAAACAAAGTATACTCATTTGCCAGAAAATCAAGGTGTCAAGGATAAAACTAATCAAGTTGCCAAGGGATATGAAAAGACATTCTCCAGCTGCCTATATACCAACACTAAGAATCTAGTAATAAGCTGAAAGAATTGGAAATTTTCATGCAATGTGTGTACATTGGTGCCAGACACTACTTTTGAAACTCATGGAAAAGACTTGTGTGACTAGAATGTTTAAGTCAGCCTGTTTAGGACAGATTAGGTGAACTGCAGAGCTTGCGAATGGCACTCTAGTGCCCCTGGCAACTCTAAAATAAGTAGTCTTGAATATTTCTGACTTACTGGTAGAACACAGAGGCAGAAGATCACATATTGCTCTGTGTTTGCTGCAGACCACCACACTGCAACAGAGAACAAGGTGAGCAACATCTCTATAAATAGCTATTTGTAGCATGCAAGATAAAAAACGACACTGTCACCTTTAGCTGTAATGACCTATGTTACACTTACAGCCAGTAATGAACTCTTTAAAACTTGTAAAAAAATTATAGATGACAATTTCCTAATTTAAAAAATGCCACATTAAACATGAAGGGATTCTCTCTTCGCCTTTATTATGATAAATACAAGGATTGATCTTTGAACTAAAATGAGTAGTAGCTTAAGGGTAAGAGACCATGAATTTATTACATTTTATAAATGTACACAGAATAAAATACAAACCCATAATATATGTATTTAAAATTCAAGAATGAGTGAATTTCACAAAACTGATAATTATTTTGAGCAGCTGGGAGAAAGGATTTTAAACATTTACCAATCACCATTCACATTGTTTTGCTAAAAACAGATCTCACATTTAGGAATGAAAGAGAAGAAAGCTGTGACAAAAAAACTTAAGAGGGGAAGTAAAAATTGCTGTATTTCACTTGCTGAGTAGCAACTGAAAAGAAGAATGGATAGCAGTCAATACCAATTACAAGCCCTAAAATAAAGAAAACAGATAAAGGAAGTAAGAAGACACAAGGAAAGATTTTGGAAGCAGTTAGGTATAATGACACATCTGAAGTTAATATAATTATACATATTTATATCATGAGATGACAAAATATTTTGTATTTTGACAGTAACTGAGGATGATCTTACACAGACTAAAAATTGATGGTTTTAACTCAGTAACTCTCAAAAAACACACTTTTAGGTTTTGAAACTACCACATCAAACAATTATTTGAGATTTTAAAATATATTACTAATAAATCTGAGAACCATGGGGAATTTCTAGAAGACAGGAAGAAATCTAATATGCCATTATATAAAAAATAGAAATGTAATGAGCAGTGAACCTAGAGGGCTTCAGGATATTTTTTTTTCCTAAGAGCCTTGCTCGAGGCCACTTATTAGATTTTCAACAAAGTTAATACAGGGAAGCCACATGCACTAGTCAGAACTTCAGACAAAGGGTGTGTTTCATGCCACCTACTTTAGCTATCTAAAATTAGTTAGGTATAAGGGCTCAGCTAGTCCATGAACAACTCCTTAGTCAAAGGAGAGAAAGAAACATCTCTAGATCGTGACTGTGTCATCTTAAAACAGGTGTCTAAGGGCACTGGCATGCCCTTTGCATACATCTCTCCACTGATGAGAGACCAGACAAACAGCTTTATCCAATGTCTATCTTTTAGGTGTTTTAAGCTGGTGAGGTGAATACCAGCTCCTATGATTGTAATAATAGCCTGTCCTTCAAATCTATGAATCCCTTCCTGTTCACCCTGGATATCTGTGATGCTGCTTTTGTGTTCTAGAAGAGTAATGCACTTCTTAAGAAGGAAGGTTGAAGATTTTGAAAATTTAAGTAGAGCAGAAAAAGAATAGTCCAATCCATTAAAATGCTGTGCCATGAAATTTGGTTTTCTTGAAAACAATATAGCAACCTGGGAAAAAATATGAGAGCAACAATTAAAAACAAGTCAAGAATCATTACTTAAGCATGCAGAGCTTTGCTCAAGGGCCTGTAGCATGCTTCCATTATTAAATATGGTTTTCATATTCACTCTGCTCTACTAACCCAAGAGCTCTGCAGAATTAACAGATAGCTCCCCCAGTGCTAGGCCATTTATGATGAGAGTTTTATATGTGTGCGGTTTTTTTATTTTTTATTTTATTTTATTTTATTTTTTACATACATTATCTAAATGTTATGCATATTCTGGGCTTGATTCTCCGAGTTCAATGTCAGTAACTATTTGGTAGTATGCTGCGGTGAGAGGATAGGGTCCTGTGCAACTGACTGTGTGAGTAACATCCCTAAATATTGTTCTGTGTTTAGCAGGGTAAAAAAAAAAAAAAAATATCTCATGTTTTGTTCTTTTCTGGCTTAGCCGTTGATGTCATTCCAACAGTACTTTTTAAAACAAAAAACTTTTTAAAAAGCCTTTATTAAGGCTCAAGAGTTATAAAAGCTTTGATTCATTGTAAAGGGGAGATAAGGTTTAACCTGAAGTGAACAAAGGCTTTGCACAACCTGAAGGGTGTCTGTAGGCCTGTAGCTTAAAGCCTGTGGGTTTGTAAATCAAAATCTGATGAGCTCTGAGTACTTAAATCGTCCTCTCCTAAGGACTTAGCAGCTGGAGGAAGCCTCAGAGGAGGGTCATCTCTACAGAGCAACTCTTACCAAGTTTCTGAGCCTCTCCACCTGCTCTGCTCTTTGCTTGCAACCCTCCTCCTGCCAAACATACTACAGCCAGCTCAGTTTTCTAGCAGCATGTTGGGTTTTGAAGAGGACTGCCAGAGTCCTAGGGTGTGTGATAAGTTCATAGTGTGTCAACAGTAGATGCTCAAAGTACCCCTGCAGAGACCTCCTCTATTGCAGAATGGCAATTTCTTGCTCATGAAGTCTGAATTTGCTAACATAATTAGGAGAGAGCAACCCAGAACAAGATTCCTGACTCTGCCTTTTAAATGATTAACATTCTTAAGTCTTTCTGTTTGTGTTTGTACACTATCAAGCAAGTATGCAAGTATCAGCTATCTGCCTGAAGAGGAACAGTGACAAGTTCAGGTTTAATGGTGTTAATGTAGGCTTCATAGTATACCTGTAATAGTTACCAATTTTAAGCATAACCTGGCATCCATAGAATTTAATAGAAAAATGCTCAGGGACAGATAGAGGTACCAAAGCCAACTCTTAGCTGCACTTTGTTCCTACTGAAAGTGGCTCTGTAATCTAATGAATACTTCCCTTTTATGAGATCCAGGATTTTGTATTCAAAACACAAACTTCTACCCCACAGCTCTCCCTCTGGAATGTGAAATGCTCCTATTGGCATTTAGCTGCTACAGGAAAGAATAAAGCAGGAAGGGTAGAGTTAGGATTTTTTTTTTTAATTGTATAGTTTGCATAGGCTTGAAAAATCCTGTACAAGAGTTACATCACACTTCTTATGGAGTCAGAAACACTATTTTCACATTCCCAGTGGGTTAGAAACGTGTGCTGTGTACTTCATTCATGAAGAACAGTCACCAGTGTGGAAGAAAGCGGGGACTAGACTGTGAGTTGCATAAGGAAAGTGGCCTCAGTAGGGGGCCATTTACAGAATAGGACCAGCTACGGTCCTAGAGAGGACAGTGTGGGTACAAAAGCATAGAAATTCTGCACCCAGAGTGGGCTGGGGAGAGAGAGCAGGATATCAGTAACAAAGAAGACTTGAGTGCAGGAAGAGGGATTGAGTCCAAGAAGTCTTCAGGTGACTGACAGTCTTAAAGGGAGCAGGCCAGTGGTCAGAAAGTGATAGCTAGAGAGAAAACAGCAATAGGTTTCTCCATAACCACAGTCTGTCAGTGGGATGTCTAGTCTCACAAGGGAAGAATGCAATAGATTGGGAAGTGGAAGAAAATAACAGGAATTGACAGTAGAAATGAAGAAGGAGTGGAATGGTGTTATAAACTGCTGTCTTTATAGTAAAACGTGACTCTGGAGAATAACCTGTTTTCATGGATTTTCTACCAGAACTCCTGAAATACAATCAAACACCTACAACAAATGAAAGGTGCCAAGGGGAAGGGAAAATGCTCCTTTTTTTTTTTTTTTTTTTGATAACTTCCAGTTTAATGTGTTTAATAACTGTGTAGCTGACTTCTGCACAGCTTGGCTGTGGCAGCCAGGATTATTTAATACCATAATAGACAGGTTAACTGACAATTTTGTAGAAAACATTAACCTTATAAATATAGAGATTAGCAAGTTTGGCAGCTTTGATAGCAGCTGTATCAATCATTCGTATTGCAGTTGCACTCAAACTTTCTTGTCCTGAATCCCTGAGTACAGTACAAAGAATTAAAATTCAACAGTACAAATATTTAAGCATGAGCCAAGTTAAACAGAAGGTGGTCTTAAATAAAACCTTCTCAGCAGGACATTATTGCACAGGAGAGAGTTTTTAAACACGAAGTAAAAGCTCTTGACCCAAGCAACTACGCAAACAATTAAGGATCACCAAAGGCCAACATCATTAGATACTAAGGTGTAGCTCATTACAGCATATGCTGCATAGGAAATTCTGAATTATATTAAATTGGGATACCAAGAATTTTAGTAGAAACACAGCTTGTTTTACAGGGAAGGAATGTGAAAAGACAGTGCAAGCAAGAGGGACTGGAGACATATCTTAGACATGGCGCTTACTATAGGAAATTTGAAGGCAATATTTTATACATGATCTAGTTGGAGTTTCAGGAATTCTGTAAAGTTAAGCATTGCAATAATAAAAGCCTGAAGTGATCAGAGTAGGAATATTCTTTTCTAGCACCCAACTGAGGCAGGCAGAGTAGAAAGTCTAGGAACATATCTGTTAAAATATCGCAAGCATCTGTCAGTCTTGTCTGCAGGGTCCAATGACAGTAGAATTGCCTTTCTTCTTTCTGCTAAGATACCCTATAGCTAACTCTAATTATATTTATTGTAGGAAGACAGATGGTCTGACTTTTAAAAAAAATATATAATTCCCTTATAATACCACAGTTGGGGAATCTGCTGGTGAAAGGAAGAGTTTGTATACAAAACAGTCTGATGATATTCTTTCCTAAATAAAATCTCTCCTGACAATAGCAACACAAAACCAGACCTCCCTCTTTTGAGCTAGGAAAGCCTTGAACACGCTTTAAAACTTGCTGAAGCCCTCTCCATTAAGCTCAACATATGCTAACACTCTCCCAGTTAATCAGCAGACACTGCCATCCATTCTCATTAGACTAAATCAGTTCCCTGAGAGATATCCCAATAAAATGGTGATCCCAATTAAGCTCTTTCCAATTAATTTGTGCTTCATGGGGGTTTTAATGTTATTTCAGTTAAATCCAGTCTCAGACTTCTGCTATCTTGTATGTGACTTCAGAAGCAGTTTTCCTTTAAATAGGGGCTACAGAATTCACTCCAAAGAAGGAATACATCTTAGGGAGATGTTAATTTTCAAAGCACTCCTTGATATTTCAAAGTGTGGGTGCTGAATGGCAAATTGCTTAACTGGATCTGAAGAACTGCAGTCTCACTCACCAAGTCCCATGTGTGGCTATTCCGTTGCCTCCATGGACTCTGAGCTCATTTCTCTCAGGCATCTTCCACCTTTCCCAGTGTCCATCAAATTTCCTTCTCAGAACAGATCTCCCCAGCTGGAAGTTGCTTTAGGTGTATGCTCATGAAGAACACATTACCATTTACTCAGTAATTTTCAGCTACAGAGTGCTGTACTTGAACCTCTGTTAAATGTGTTCTATACAAAACCTTCACCCTTTTCTCAAGTAGATCACTGGTTACACATAAGTGACTTTGGCTGCATGCTTGCAGCAATCATTTAATTTTAGGTGTCTGAAACTCAGATACCAGCTTTGCCATATTGAAGAATGACAAATCTGCAAGAGGAAAAAAGGACAGTTTCCTGCATTTGCTAACCCCCCCAATCCTCAAATTTGTTTCTTGGATGCAATCTCTCCCCCCAAGTTAGTTGACAAACATAATACTTCATTTTGGATTTTTTTTTAAATCAAATGTAGAAGATAAATAATTTAAAAGAGTAAGCAGTCTACAAGATGACTTTTTCCATTATAACTGAAAAACAGCCTATGTCTGCATTATGGAAAAGAGGATGATTTAAATATATTTATCCCAAAGCCAAAATAAAATACAATTAAATCTTATATTTCACTTCTCAGGATAACACAACATGTAATTGGGAAAATACATGACACACTGACTACAGAACAACTAATGCCCTACCAAAAAGATCCATGACTTAGGCCAGGACCTAGCATCTTTCACTCCTCATAGCAGATGCCCCTTCAAGCAAGAACTGAATGATTCAGGTACTACTCCTGGCCTGAACGTAGAACCAGCTACTTCACTGCAGAACCAGGGAGCTTCCCTTCCTAGCGCTCTACATTTTGAATATACCTGCATCTCATTACATTCAGCTGTGCCATGGTGATCCATTATCATTCTTGGAAATTAGTAGGGCTTTTCTTACTGCTGGCTTCAAGATTGGTAAGCCTGAAGTCATGTTGCCTAGACAAAGTTTGAAGCTTGCTGGCTTCAGAGGAGGGCACAAACATAGGAAGCAACATCTGCAGAAGCAAGAGGACATGAAGGATCACGTATTTTGGTGTGGCTGTGGAGGGGGTGGGAGAGTAGTCAGTACCTCTCTGAAGTAGCCAGAACGTCCCTGCTATTACTTATAGTAGCAGGAATAGAGAGCCTTACCCTCCAGTGCTCTCCTCCCGCTCCCCTTCCCAAACCCACATTTTTCTTTCTTCCCTCACAACACTGTCCTTCGTTTCCTCCAGCTCCCAGAAATTTGGAAAGGCTGTTGAGAGTGGGAGGGAAAAAGGGTGGAGGCAGACTAAGCTGGTTCTTGGGGGAAATGCTGGGGATTGTCAACTGCATGGCAGTGAGGGGAGGTAGAAGTCCCATATTCCAGAGGAGTGAGGGAAAGAAGGTAGAAGACTGAGGTGCTTATGTGGCTCCCCGGTAAAGACCTGTCCCTAGCCCATCATCTGGAATTCCTCCAAAAACCCAATGCAGTTTCCCCAAATCTTCTCTCAGTCAGAGTCACCCTAAACCCCATTGCTCATGCTCAGAGCCCCCATCCTTCATGTAGACACCTTCAAAATGCTAGTAATCCCTTTCTGTTTGCCTCCCCAGCACTTCTCTCCTCTTCTCTTTGTTAGGAGTTCACTCTGCTACTATCATAACATTTCATTTTGCCTACCTCACAGAGAAGCTTTGGCCAGTTTTGCGACCTGGACATGAGACTGTCCTCCAGTTCCCAAAGGGACTGGGAGAATACCAGCTTGATGGTGGCTGTTCTCCCTTATTCTCCAAGTCCTTCTGTTAACAATGTTATCGTCTCTCCTCCCTGTAATATCCTGTCTGGATGACACCAGGAGAAAAATAGATATGTAGAGAAATTCACAGAAGAATAAAACTGATGAGAGATGAGGCAGCAAAAGAGATGAAGGCAGAGTTTGATAACTGATGGGGGAAGGAGTAGTAAATGACCCACATTTTCAGCTGCCTTTAAGTCCTGTGTCTGAGATTATTCATGTTTTGGTAAAAAAAACAAGAGTTATTTGGACAGGCAATATAAGCAAATTTATGTACATTAAATGTGTTCTTCTGCTACCACGTATTACTGGTCTTAGTGCAAGAAGAGAATTCGATGAACTGATTTATAGATGAAAATATATTAGCTGATTTAACACTGCCTTTAAACCCTAAAATCTATGACTAGGTGAATTTTACACATTCTTCGTCCAAAAATAAAATACACATAGCTCAAATATTTGCTTATACTTGAATCTTTTCTTAATAAATGGGCTGAAATTGGTCTTTTGTTGTAGCTTCCCAGAGAATAGAAGCATCGGTTGAACAGCCTTGTGATTTTTCTGCCCTTAAAGCAAGTGCTTGGCTGCAGAAAATATTATAGAATTTCTGCCTGAAATTATCCCCTCAGGCCGCCACTAATGTAAATGTAAATAGATGAATCGCTCACTTTGTGCACTGATATTTTAGGATGCACCACAAGAGAAGGAAATAAGCTGTTATTATGAATTTCAGTAACATGAACAAAGCTTTTTCGGGGGATCCTTATAGCACAGCTTTAACTGCTTGAGTTTAAAGTAGCAGTAGGGCAAGCAAATGAAAGGAGATTCTGTTACTGGAGGAAAAAGAATTATACAAAACATTAAATTACAGAACAGATAATCCCAGTAGTATATTGATTTCCATGGGGGTTTACATTTCATTAGATGTGCAGATAATTACCATGGCGCAGGGCTGAATTTTTTCAAAAGTCTTTGATTCCCATCATCTAACAGTTGCCACCCTTACCTATTGTTTGTAGAATTAAACAAATCAGGGTTTTTTTGTTGTTGTTCTTGTTGTTTTTTACTGTGTTACTAAGCAGTGATAGAAACCTTTGAATGACCTTGGAGACTCTACAGCTTGCCCATTCCTCGTTACTGAAGTGGCTCATTCCATCAAGAACTGAGAAGATGCTCACAGCTATTTTGGTACCAGATACATCTTTAGGGCTGAGACTTTCTATAGTGAAACAGAAGCACTCAAATGCTCTATGTGGAAAATGCACCACACAAAAGCCTCATGTACAACTTAAGCTCCACAATGATGATTAAAGGGGCTTGAAGGCAAGAGTAAGTAGAGCTGTGTGCAGGCTCTTTGCACCTGCATGAACATTACTCTAATTGCTTAGGCTTATTTACTTTTCCTCTCACAGCCAGAACCTAGAGATAAGCTTCCACTGCAAATCAGTTTGCATAAAACGGTCTGCACCAACAGCAGAAGGAAGTGAGCCCATGAATGTGTTCATTTTACTTTGCAGGCATGGACAGTCCATTATTACAGCCAGTTATTCCCACTTCTTCTCCAACCAAACACTAAGCAAAACATGAAAATTAAAGCCTTCTAGTTGGCAATGCATATAATCAGAATGGGATACCAAGCAGATGAAAGTGGTGGATCCAAGACCAGTGTCATAGCCTTTGCTGTCCAAGTTGGTTTTGACTGATAAAGTCGAAACTTTTTTGAAAAAACAGAATATAGGGTTTTTTTTATTTTTTAAGAAATGGAATTATACATTTAAAGAAATCAGTTAACTCTAGACTGATATGTTCATACTCATTTATTTCTAAATGCCTGCACCAAAAATATGTGATTTGTAAGTCAAGATATTTCCTTTCTAGTGCTTACTGACAATAAGAATAAAGAAGTTGAAGCTGTTATTCTTACAAACTTCCTGTACCCTTAAAAATATGTTCTGCATACAGAAGGCATGGAAAAGATAACAGATTAAATTTAAATTATGGCATGACTGATGACAGTGGCTATAAATTAGTATTTTTCTACTGTTAAGCAATGTAAAAAAAGTGGGAAATGAAAAGTAGGTATAAATGGTCCATTTTTTTAATGAAGAAAGGCCAGGGACAGATCTGACCTCAGGCCTGTGCAGGTCAGCATATTCAGAAATGACCTTTAAAATGCAGTCAGAACTCTTTGATGACAGTGAGCAACTCAGGGCCTTAAGGGTTAGAGGGGACTGTGGTTAGCCACAGGATTTCAGAGCAGAGTGACCGAGAGCATGTCAGAAACCCAGTTCTAGTTTCACACACAGCAACAGATTCAAAACTAATTATTACCGCTCAGTGTTTTGAGGTACAATAGATACTTCTGTGGAAATACCAGCTTAAAAACTTCTTGTATTTATAAAGGATAAAAGAACAGAATAGGAAACATCATTATGTCATATATAAGTCAGTGGAGCATGCACAAGTTAACTGTTGCATGCAGTTTAGGTTTCTCTGTCTCAGAAAAGATATAGGAGAAATAGAAAAAAATGCAAAGAAGGGCAATAGGATGAGAAAAATATGGAGCACATTCCATGCAAAGAACAACTACATGGATAGGACTCTTCAGTCTATAGACAAAATGGTAGAGAGAGGAGGATCACAGGAAAGACATCTGAAAAGCCACCCAGCTAACGTGGAACCAGAGGGTAGCAAATAACAGTAGTAAATGACAGATTCAAAACAAAATGAAAAAAAGAAAGGAGGCACTTCTTCACACAGCACCTAGTTAAATTGTAGATCTTCCTGCCACGGGATATTATGGATGCTAAAATAACACCTGGGTTCAGGAAGCGATTAAGCAAATTCATACAAGATAAGCTCTTTTAGTATAGCATCACCACTAAGTAAGGAAGTGCTTCAGGTGCAAATTGTCAGGTGCTGGTAGAACATCCTGGAAAATTATCACTAGGTGCTTGCTCTGTTCTTATGCCCTCCTCTAGGCACTTGCATCTTCCAACAGGATGGTGGGCTAGACGGTCCGACCCAGCATAGTTCTTCTGCTATTTAGACCTTTTATTGGTCTTGATTGATTATTTAGCTTGGAAAGTGTAAGCTGATGCAACCTATAAGCCGGAAGAATAAACCATGAAAACAAAATAAACCTGAGAGAGGGACGGCTTGTTTTCTTTCCTTCCTAGTTAGATACCTTACGAGAAGATTTTTATATCCACCTCACGTTTTTTTCCTGCCCCTCTCTTTTCTACTCAACCCATTAGCAGATTGTTACCCCAAATTATACTCACTCTCATGCAAACCTAACAATATATAACTGACATGAACCTCCTCTAGTAGTTATATGCTTTCATACAGGAGGACAATCATATTATTTTAGACTAGATAAGAGATTTAAATTTAGATCAGTAACTATACGTGAAGCTGCAATCTCTGTGAGAGCAAAGTATGCATCATTCCTGTGTGAGGGACTGTACAGACTCTGTCTTCTGCCATGGCAGCTGAAACTGCAGACACTCCTTAGAAACACAGAGGAGCAGGATAGAAAAAAAGAAAAAAGCCATAACAGCAAGTAGATGCGCCACAATCTCCCTGCATGGGGCCCAGCGACCACCATACCTTGACGATCTTCACATCCAGAAAAATCATTTGCCATTGGAAAATTCCCTGTTGGAATATAGTTAAAAATATAGTTTAAAATAGTTCTGTCCATGACACATCCCGGCATGGGCGGCAGGAAGGGCTTCTCCCCACAGAGACTTTGCGCCACATGGGAAATAGAGACAGGAGAGGGAAGACGCTGAAAGTCTCTGAGTGAGGATGTCAAGGGGTGAGCAAAAAGCACATTGACTCTCGGCACGGGGGCTCTGAAATCAGGTAGGCGCTACCCCAGCTATTCACAGGTGGAAAACACACCAGTAAACAGTATCAGCAAAGTCTGAAGAGAGTTTGGCTATGATTTAGGAAAGTCCAGGACAGACAGACACCTGCAGCTGCTCTCTGTAGGAGTGGATAACTACAGCTTAGCAGAAAGGTGAAAGAGAAACCTCTAAAGCCTTCTGAAGGGCTGGAGGAAAAGTACTGTTTTAACTCTTTTTCAGTGGAAAATTACCCACTTTTATATTTGATCTCCAAAATGATATTGTTGAATTCTTTTTTTTCTCAGAAAGGATCAGATTTTTAAGGGCAGCTTTTCACTTAAAAAAGAATTGAGAGATGTTCAATTTGTAACTACAAACCAAACTGAACTTTCTGCATTAGAAATGGCACCAAAGTGTCTCAGGGATTTGTCATTTAGGTCCTCGTCTCGCTGACTTCTCTGCACCATCTGCCCTGAATGAACAACAGTTCCCATGAGATACTGCAGTGATTCAGTGCAAAAATAGACTACAGAATACATCATGGCCCAAGGCTCCCATTTCACAGGGTGGAAGTGTACAGGAACTATCTACACTGCAGTTCTCTGGAGGGAACACTTCTGAAATGACATTTTTGGCCAAACATGGGGATTTCACCGTTCTTTCTCTCATCCTTTATTTTTGCAGCATGCATCGTGAATCAAGGGGAGCCTAAAGGGTTTCTCAGTGATGCAACATTTTTGATGAAAACTTTGGATGCAGAGATTGGGTGAAAATCAGTGACAGGCTTAGGAAGAGTTAAGTGTGTATCCACCAAGATTTTTCCACAGTGACAGAGAGTCTCAGCAGCTAAGTTTTTTAAAGTAGGAGTTCATGTTTTGATGAGGCCTTGATCCTATTAAGCTTTTGGATTTTAATGCAACATGAAGCCATAAAAGTCAACAGATGTGAACGTGGAAACACCTAACTTCTCAATATGCTGAGCAAAATGTTTTTATTTAAGGTATTTTTCTTCTTCCTACCTTTAAATTTTAAATATTGCAATTGTTGTTTCCAAACACTGCCCTTCCACTTTGCTTTATTAGTTAGCATTTAGGTACTAAGTAGTAAATAGATTCAGTCCACTGGGGTTTGTCACATTCTGCAGTTCAGAGCAGAAGTAGCTGAAGCATCATTCTTTAATAGTGGCATAAGTCCTTGTATGAGCAATAAAAGCTGCCACTTCCTTTATGAGGCAAGCTAAATGCTATTAAAATGATGAATGAACTAGTTCCATTTTATTTGTTCAGCCTTTCCCAGCACTATTCCCACAACCATATTTAAATCACCAGCTTGTATTCTATATAAGCTCCTGTGTGACTGAAATGCACACACGCCTACAAAAGAACTAAAAGCCCTTCAGAATAGCAGTAAAGTTTTATTATTTTCTTTTGCAGTGAACAAACAGTTAAAGAATTCAAATGGAGCTGGAATAGAGAGTCAAGATTAATCCCCGTGTTCTGAGGCTGATCTTAGAGAATTTTCCAGGTAGTTTAAGAGATCATCCTCCTTTGCAACCAAGTGCTGCTGGTTATCCATAGAAAGTTGAATCTCAGAAGTGATCGGTCCCTCTGGACTGCAATACAGAACAATAATGTACAGATCAAAAGCACCCTAATTAAACAACCTAATTAAGAAGTACATGGAATTAGTGTTGTAGCAGATTTTTCTCTTCCTATGAGGAGGGAAAAGATCTCCAAATTCACTTTCTTTTCAAAAGTAAGGACAAGCAATTGCTTCCAGTAACATGTTTATGACCTATGAATTAGTTTCTATAAGGATAGTTGAAATCCCAGTCCTGCTTTATCATGGTTCAAGAAGCTAAAATTACCTTCAGCCAAATATCCCAGGATATAAACTGGGAGAGAAATCAAACATGACACTGAAGTTTAGCTGGGGGAAGGTACTCTAAGGTGCGAACTTTAGTGTCGGTGGGAAGGAGGGAGAGAGAGAGAGAAAAGGGGGGGGAGAGAGAGAGAAAAGGGGGGAGCACCAGAGCATGGTGCTTGGTCAGCATGTGTTGTATGTCACCAGGAAACATAAGTCTCCCCTAGGACCTACCTGTACAAGCTGGATGTTTACCTGAGTTTTAAAGATCCTCTGCTCAGTCTTTGGCTTATTAGATGAGACTTACACGCCTAAGGAATGGGCTTAATCAGGTCTTATGTAAGAAAAAATAGAGCTGGTATACTCATTTTTTGCGGATAGCACTGTAAACCTAATAAAATGAGTGAATCCCCAAATTTTCTAAGTTCTTTTGCTGTTGCCCATCTGATAATTTCAATGTAATTGGTTTAAACTAGTTGAAAGTCACCAGCTAGATAACTGAGATCTGATTAGAAAATATGTTTTCTACCTCTTTCCTTCCCCATAGAGCTAGAGATATAATTTTATCTAGGCTTTATTTATAAGTTCAGAAGAAGAGCTGAAAAATTGTTCATCCCATAGTGACATGAACAGCCTGGAAGAACAGTTTCCATTATAAAAGTGTTTTCTTCCATAATTCTCCCATGTGGTAGCAAATAGAAATGTGGGGTACCAGTTAAGACAAAACAAACTAGTCCACTAGTCAGGGGAAAAGTTACAATTAGAATGGTAACAGAACAAAAATTTCTTTTCTTCCTTATTTGTTACTAATTTTTGTCAGAATAAGTACTGAAGATGCCTTCCACAAAGAGCATGGAGTGCAATTACAGAAAATTGTTACAGCTGCTACGAGGGTACCATGAGATCTGTGTGGGGAGAAGGTCCATGCAGTTGTAAATGGGATAGTAGCCACAGTAAGGAAGGAAGCGCAACTCAGTGCTAACTCGCAGAAACTCTCAAATGGTTGTCATTAAGGAATGAAATGCATGTTTGAAAAAACGCTCTGTTGAGAGAGAGCTTAGAGTCTCAGGGCAATGTCAGATTTGTATGTGCAGCTTTGACTTTGGATTTTACAGCAGAATTCAGAGCATTTAAGCAGAATATTTAACTGGACTGACAGAATTCGGGGGAATTAAGAGGACTGTTTATCTGGACTGAAGAATTCAAGAACATGAAATGCAGAGAAGGCTTTAAAGAACTTGAAATCAAAGATACAGGATTATGCGCTGCAAATTAGGTAAAAATTTGTAAAGGAGAATTCTGGGACTAATTGAATGAGGAACCACCTCACAGGTGATATTTTGAATAAACAAAACCTCTGGAAGGTCTGAAGGCAGAAACCTTTATGTCAGCAAGCATGAAAATAAAGTGAAAATTGCCAAAACTGAAGCTGAGTTAAACTTCACAAGGGGAATTAAAACACACAGAAAAAGGGATTTTGACTGTGTTATCAGTATGACAAGTAAAAAAGAAGTCATCTAAATGGAGAGTGGGGAAGATGTTAGGGACAGCCCAAAAAGAAGTGAAACAGATACTCATGTGGACCAAAGGAGAAAGAATAACTCATACAAATGAAGACATGAAATTGAAAATTACTGTGCGGAAGCAGGACACACACATGCTGATGCTGAGGGAGAGAGCAATTGTACCATCTCCATTCCTGGATACCAAGGATGCAGCGTTATGGTCAGTGAAAGCCAATCTAAGGTCATTCTACCATCAGTGGTCCAACTGCAGCCACTTGTCCTCCATCCATTCTAGCAATTCTGCAGCCTTGATGTGAACTGGAAAGTATACATGAATGGATGTCCCTGAGTCACAGAAATTTTGCAGTGCACCATACAAGATGAGGTCCTTTGGCCAGATTCATCCCATCTAACCAAGTAACTCAATTTAGGAACATGAAATTCCCATGTTCCTTTTATTGTCAACAGAGAAAGATGGGCACTTCAGCATCAGTTAGAATATGAATCAGTCTCTTGGAGTGGCTGGCTGTGTTACTCCCTTGACTGACTGGGCAGTGAGGTCCCTGTGCTTCAACACAAATATGTATATACCTATAGATGGGAAAAATCTATGCCCTTAGAGTAATGAAAAAAATCTGTTACAAACTAGGGATCACTCACTGAAGTTTAAAAAAGGAAGAAAATTCAGGGTTCACTGGCCAATCATAGCTGGAAAAGTTATGTGATTTGAGATGTCCCTCATGAGGCATTTTCAGAGAACAAGGCCCTCATGAGGCCATCTGGAATACAATTTGTAGTCCTGGGCACCCCCATGCAAGGAAGATTGAATTAATTCAGTCTGTGACAACACTACAATAATCAAGGAAATGAAGAATTTATCTTCTGAAATGAGAATAAAACAGGCTGGCTTGTTTAGCCTAAGAGAATACAGGTTGCAGGGATTCTGACTGCTTTCTGTAAACTCATCATGGTATAAACAGCAAAGGCTAAAAGCTATTTAAACTAAAAGACAGTGCTGCTACAATAACAAATGGATAGACACTAGCCATTAATAAATTTAGCCTGAATATTAGAAAAAGGTTGCAAACCCCCAGAGGACTAGAACTACTTTTATTAGGGGCAATGCCACTGCTTAGCTACATTTAAGCTGAAGCATGATCAGTTTATGTTCAGGATTTACAACACAGCTGCCTGCAATAGCACGGAGCAGGACTCAGTAACTCACAAAGTCCTTTCTAGTCCAATGCTCCTTTAGCCTCAAACACTTTTGTGAACTGAGCATTTTCTCAATGTTTCTGTGTAGTCAATGCATCTACATGCATAGGGCCAGATTTTAAAAAGTCGTTTATGCCTCACAGTCCTCACTGAGACCCACAGCCAGATTTTCAGAAGTGCTCCATAGCCACAGGGCTACTATCCTTGGATACAGCTATCCAAATGTCTTGATTCTTTAGCAGATCATCACTTTTTCTTTTCTTATCATATAGTCTTTCAGGGGCTGCATTCTGTGCCAGAAATGAAAGTAAAGGCCTACTAAGAGCTTACACCAAAAAACTCTAACTTCTAAACTCAGACTCTAAACCAGACAAAAAAGGTCCTTGTTTCTACAATATTTCACAGAAATCAGGGAGTCAGATGAAAGCCAGCTGGCTGCAGGCTCAGTCTGGCTAAGGCAGAAGTAACCCTGGGCTGGTTGCTCACAAAGTGTTGGTGGGATGGAAAAAGCAAAGCAATGGCAGGTGAGACTAAGAGGACATACTGTGAGTTACCAACGTATTCTGTTTTGATGCAGCATTGTTATATGCAGATAAGGATATAGAATCAGTGCCTAAAATAGAGAATATGATGTAATTTCTCCTCTTCAGAATACCACCACATGACCACATATTTAGGCAAGCGGCAGCATCTCCGTGACAGCATCTCCCGTGTGAGGCAGAGGCCCCCATCTGCCACTGAAATTCAAACTCTATCTCTGCTTCCTCTCCCCCCCCCCATCTTTTTGAGCATTGTTCATAGTAATTGTACATATTAGCTGACATTTTAGAAACCTAACACATTTTCCATCAGGCTGAAGACGTCTTGAGGTTTGTGGGTCTTTAGCAAGAGTCATGTTTTCAGGATGAATCCAAAGGGATGATACAGATGTAACAATGAAAAGGGTTCTCTCACAAACAAAACCAGGCTCCATTGTCCTTTACACAGGAACATAGTATTTAGCCCAAGTAGGTGCAGGTGGTTGAGGCCTATCCGTTTGATGCTGGTTTCTCTTCATTTTTGTTCTTTGCGTGACATTTTGTTCCTGATAGGATCCTGGTCCATGGCTAAGGCTCCCAGGCACTACTGCTACACTAGGGAATGCAATCACATTTCAGCAGTACATTTCCATTAATTTCAGCGAGCCTTGAATCATTCTTGCAGTGCTTGTGTATGCCATAACAGCGTATAGCACCTGTATTTTTTTTAGTATTACTTTCATAATTGACATTATTCTTATTATTTCCTAAAGGGCAAAATACATTTTACTTGTCTTGCTCCAAGCAGGATTTTGAGGAGGTAGGAGATTTAAGTACCTCCCCTGCACTCTCAGGCCATTCATTTTCTAGATTTTATCACTCAAGTTCCTTTGTGTTCAACATAAAGGAGCAGGAATATATGCAATACTTATTAAACCTTGTGCTTTCATATTTAGAAAGGCCAAAACAGAGAGCCTTTTAGGCTCCTGCACAGGGTTAATACATAGAGTAATTTAGAGAATGAGTTTTCAGCCTCCATCTAATAGTAGATTGGCAACAAGATAGTCACATCTTTATCAATCAATCCTTGACTCGTGCAGGTGCACAGAGTTCCAGTGACTTCAATAATCCTGGTTCATGCTATGGTGCAATTTAGCACCTCGCTTATATTTTGATCCCGATAGTAAATATCACTGATGTGTACTGTTGTGTGTGGCCAAGTAGCTGAAAAATGAGAGAATTTTCTATTCTGACTCTATTTTTAATTCTGACCCCTACCCAGCAGTTCTTCTCAGTAGTCAGGAGGTGGCAGCCTCTGCAATCACTACAGAAATACCCAGTCATATTTTTTCCCTCACTTTTGGGGGAACTGAAAAGTGACTTTAAAAGTGAGATTTGGGAGAGGAGGAAAATGAACATCAGCGTTGTAAAAAAAAATCAGGCTGGAGAGATTTTACTTCTTCCTCTGCCTCTTTTATTTGCAAATTCCTGTTCATTCTCACAACAAGAGGAACGATAAAATGGTCCTCTCATCATCTCTGTTTTGACACCATTATACATCCCCAAAAGATTATTGAATTTTAATCCTCTTTTAGAAGAAATATTGTGCATCTCATTGATGTTACGAGCACAGTGTAATGGTCTCCAGTGTTAAGTCTGGAAAGCCATTTCTATTTTGAAGCCTGGTTTTGTCTACTGTATTTTGAAATATTTAACTTCATGAGAAAGTTTTTATAGTGATAATTTGAGGAAAATCTCTTAGAAGCACATGAATAATGGAAAATGCACCTGAGAGGGAATCCCTTCATGTTACTTTTCAATGTTCAGGCCACCATATTTGAGCAACATTACAATAAATTACAAAGAAGTATGAAACTTTCAAAGCTGGAGAAGTTGTTGCTGATATGAAACGTGGTTTCCGCTCAGTTATTTTCTAAATTAAAACCTGAAGAGTAGCCATAACTCAAACTTCTTTTTTTTTTTTAAATATGTGAATATTAAAACCATGTTCTGAGTGAGGGTATGGGGCTCTCTTTTGGCAGCTGCTCTAAACACTAGTAGTGTGCTGCTTCCACCTCTTTCTTCACATTTACAGAGCACTGGAGCATCTTAACCTCCAGTTCTGATGCTGCTTCAGATTGTCAAGGCAATCCACTAGCATATAGCTTAGATGCTCTTCAAATGTCTTTTCTTAGATTAGAAATGCAAATATGATTCCAGTTTTCATTATCCAAAAATAGAAGAGTCAACATCAGTTCTGCTGTATATTTAAAATACTGCTGGAGACAGCCACAAACTTAGATGAAGATGAATGTGTACTGCAAAAGTGCATTAGTAGGACTGTTTCCAATGATTGTGGTTAGAATTACAGATCTGTAAAACAACTCCAACAAAAAAGGGCAGTATAGATTGCAGTTACACAGCAGCAGACTGATATCATAGAGTTCTCTAAATAATGCATAGCAAAGCTGAGTCACCTGTAGTAGGAACATTTTAGTCTGCTGCATAATTCAGTAGCTTTTGTTCCACTAAAGAATACATTAAGGTTTTCAATTGTGGACTTCTAACAGGTCCATGGTCACTTGACGGTGACAAATAGCGACAATTAACATGTTGTACCATTTAAACAACTCACCATTTGACTTTCATTTTTCATTTCCGCTTCTGCAATCCAGTCACCCTCACGTCAATGACCTCATTCTGGGTCACTCATCCCCATTCAAAGACAGCCTTTCTTCTGACTGAGGCTGATGTTGACCAACTTGTATTGAGGCTTTCCCAAGACTGGATAGACTGGCCTGGCCATTCAGAGCAGCCCACCAGAGCTCAAAGCTTTCACAAAACATGAAACCCAAGAAGCAGATGGGCTGCTCAGTTAATGACTTTCAGCTACTCAAAACAGTGAGACATGCCTAGAGTGGTTCTTACTGCACCAGGACATGCAGAGGGCATACACTGATTGCGAGTTCTCTAGGTAACAATCTTCTCATGAAATATTAGCCAACTTTGTATGTGACAAGGATCCTCAGGCAGTTACTTACCAATAGAAATGATAAGGATACTTCAACCACAGGAAACACTGGATGAAATGTTTATGGCATGAGTTAGATGAATCAGATTTGTTGATAACAATGGTCTTCTTGCTGGCACTGAAAACCTATTTAAAATTTTTTTTTCAGTGACTGGATGGGCTAAATTATTTGTGAATGCCTGGATTTCCACACAAGATGACCTAAAATCTGACACAGCACCTCATGCCAGCTCTTAAGTTGCATTTTTGTTAGCTATCATGTGGCAATTAGGACATTACTTAGAATCAATCTCCTATATTTAATCTGCTGGAAAATATGGACTTCGAAATCATGCCAGACTGGCAGGAAATGTTCCCATACCTTCAAAAAGTGCCTAGTTTTATTACCATAAGCAGTTAGCACAGACCACGAAGAGGTTTAAATAGTACTGGTCTTGTATTGCCTACAATGACTGTTTTTATTCTCCTACCTATCTGTATTAAATTATACTCTAATACGTTTAAAAATACCTCCATTAAGTTATATTTTCCCTACAGCAATAGCAGGTAAATTGAGAAGGAACTGAGCTGTAGTTTTGCTGTTCACCTTAAGCCATTTACTGGAGCTAGATTCTGTAGCAAGCCAAGAGCTTTCCCTACCACAGCAGATTACAGAAGGGAATTTAAAACAAATTTTCGTCCAGGACATACTTGACCTTCTCACCTCTGAGAGTGACTCCTATGACTTCTTCTAAACCTTGAGACTACTGCAGAGGTATACAACATTGCTTTCTAATTGTCAGGTTATCTGGAGATTAGCCTCTTATTGGCCTCATAAATGTATTCATGCATGTGGAGAGTATTCATTCTCTAATTTTGGAGTAGAAAAGCAGAGCAGGATGTTCGTTAAGATTCCAAGTTAGAGCTGGCTTTAGGATAAAAGAGCCATTTTGACCATCAGAGATTTTGTCTAAAGCCTTGACACAGAAATTTCTTATCACTAATGAGAATCAATACAGCTCTTCAGTGTCCTTCCACATTAGCACATTTCTCTCAATGAGCAGACCTCAAAAGCTGAAAAGCAAATTATATCTCCACTCTTAAAGGACAAAATTTTATGACAGGAAACCTTTGAAAAGGACCAGCAAATTAGACACCAGGTCTGAGGACGACTAGCGCACACAATGAACCATACTGAATGGGCAGAACATCCCTCCTCCAAACTGACCAACATGAAAATGTAGCAAGAGGAACAACAGCCAATAGTCATAAACCAAGAGTTGAGGACAAAGCCAGACTAATTAGATAGAGAGGAAAAGTTTCCCTGAATTTAAAATTATGTTTCCTAGAAATGCTTTTGGCCAACACGTGTGACAGAGGGTGAAAGGAACAACAAGGACAGCAACAGCCCATTTGTTCCATGCTGATAAAGAACAGCATAGATTTTTTGCCAGGTTGTGTCTGTTTTAATCCTAAAGTTCTGAGTTTCCAGAAAGGGTCCCATAACTAACCTGACACTCAAGGGAATGGACTGTCATGACCCAGCTGTGACATGGCATATACAAGACACCACCACTTTTCAGAAGCTGTGAATGGGACCTGAAAAAAAGAATAGCCATTTAAGAGTTTATCATTCTTTATTTAACACACATACACAGCTTCCACTACTATTAGCAATAATTATGCTGGAATAATATCTTTTGTTCAAAGATCCTAAGCCTTGCAACACATAGATTGATCCATATAGCGCCAGCATTTCTGGGGTGGAAGGTGAAAGTCAGCCTCCAAACAGTGTTGCAAAAGCACACTCTCAACTATCTCCCCTGGTCTATGGCATTACCAGCAGCTGCCTCATCTCTCTGATGAGGACCAGAAGTGTTTCAGTTCTTGGGGCTAGCTAGCACAGCAGGGTAGGGACTTTTCTGGAACTGAGACTTTAGAGTCTGGCCCAAAACATTTAACTTTGGGGGGGGGGGGAGGGAGGGAGGGAGGATCTGTCGCTGTCTCTGAAAAATATTTCAAATTCCTTTCCAAAATTTGTGACTAAAAAACTTTACCCCAAAGTTATTTCCTAAGATCAGAGATCAAAGCCATAAACATCAGCTGATACTTTTCTTAAGTACAAGTCTTGTCTTCACATTTTTCCTACCGGTACAGTGGAACTAACATCCTGTCCAATATTTGCCATTCCCATAAGCCAATAAGGCCTTATTCTTTACAGCAAGGGGGGATTTGGTTATGGCATCAAAACTGCGTTTTCTAAATGCCAGAGGATAGTTTACATACTAGAATCCCAGGGCCTTTCATATTCCCTTGGCAGGAAGGAAGTAGCTGTTAAATGATTTCAGCATCCACTATTGAAGGACCATCCCTTACAGAAGGGAAAAACAAATTACCGAAAGAACAAACTGAAAATGGTTCGTTTTAATACTGTATGTTTACCAGGAAGATTTTTTTTTTTTTCTTTAAGAGCTGTGTTTGAAAGTAAATGAATTAGTTATAAGCAGTAATTAATTTTCAGAGACATGCCACTAAACAAACACCATAGATACAAAAAGAAATCAAGTGTGTTAAGATGAGACTGAAAAGCTCTTTACAGACATAGTTGCCATCTCTGATGCTTTGCAGAACATTATTTCAAAATCATTCTGTACACTACCCAGAGATATATAAGATCCTTAGGTTGTGTGGATACTCACAGGCAATAATATTGTCCAGAGTCCCCCCATGTTGTTTTTGTGGCCCTGCGTTGTCCAAATATGGATCAACTCCCTTCTGACTATATAATAACTGTGATGTGCCTCTTACACCAGATTTGCAAGGCCAGTGTCACAGGTTGCCTGGAGCTTTCAATGCCTGTGCTAGGAAACATCTGGCTCTGCCATACTGGGCCAGAGCCATTTCACACCCTTGTTTTCCTACATATGGGCCAGATACCAGCTGAGCATCTTCTCCTCTTCACTCAGCAGTTGTGCCCTTAGCAGGAGTCAGAGCTCTCCGTGCCACTCTTTGCCAGATCATTTATTACTACTGATTGTGATTCAACTTCCCAATTCAATAGAAGCTAAACAAAATGTTAAGCAATATGTCTTAGGGAATACTCAAAAAAATTTTTTTAAAATATCGATATCAATCCCTCAGGCATGGCTGCTGGGGTCAATACTGTCTAACATCTTCATTAATGACCTGGATGATGGGACTGAAGGCACCCTCAGCAAGTTTGCAAATGATACAAAACTGACAGAAGTGACCGATACACCAGATGGTTGCACTGCTATTCAGAGGGACCTCAACAGGCTGGAGATACAGGCAGATAGGAATCTCATGAAGTTTAACAAACTGAAATGCAAAGCCCTGCACCTGGGCAGGAACAAGCTAGTAACAGTACAGGCTGACAGCCAACCAGCTGGAGAGCAGCTTTGCAGAGAAGGACCTGGGAATCCTAGTGGGCAACAAGTTGAGCAAGGGCCAGCAGTGCGCCTTTGTGGCAAAGGCAGATGATGGTATCCTGGACTGCATTAGGAAGCACGTTGCCAGGAGGCGGAGGAAGGTGATCCTTCCTCTCCATTCAGCTCTGGTGAGACCACATCTGGAGTGCTGGGTCCAGGACTGGGCTCTCCCAGTAAAAGGACATGGACATACTGGAGTGAGTCCAGCAAAGGGCCACAAAGATGATTAAGGGATTGGAGCATGTGCCATATTAGGAGAGGCTGAGAGCGCTGGGACTGTTCAGCCTGGAGAAGAGAAGGCTTGGGGGGGATCTTATCAGTCTGTATAAATACCTGATGGGAGGGTGTAAAGAAGACAGAGCCAGACTATTCCCAGTGGTGCCCAGTGACAGGACGAGAGGCAATGGGCACGAACTGAAACACAGGGAAGTCCATCTGAACAGGAGAAAAAACTTCTTCACTGTGAGGGTGCTTGAACACTGGAACAGGTTGCCCAGAGAGGTTGTGGAGTCTCCTTCCTTGGAGATATTCAAAACCTGACTGGACATGGTCCTGGGCAATCTGCTCTAGCTGACCCTGTCCTGAGCAGGGGTGTTGGACCAGATGATTTCCAGAGGTCCCTTGCAACCCCAACTATTCTGTGATTTTGTGGAAATGGTAGCCTGTATAGGCTCCCGCCTAAGAGTCCTGAAAGAACTGTCTGAGGACATTCCCAGCTTTTTATTCCAAGGTAAAATAAAAATACATATTACTTGTCAAGCTGATATTTATTTTGAGTAAGTCTCTGAATGTTGGGATAATTCTAAGAGGTTGAAAAAAATGCTTATTCGTGCCAATATTCAAAAGGTCAAGTATAGAACAGGGTAAATAGAGGTTGTACAAGACACAAAGTGACAGTTTAAGAGGTTCAGCTACTGAAAAAGTGAATCACAGGAATATAAAAAATGGAAGTTAACATGGTTTTATGAAAAACTGTTAAATAAATCACAGTCTTTCTTTAGCAACACCAACCACATAGATATGTTTGGACTTTCATAAGATGTGAGAAATACCACTTCATAGCATTCTGATTAAAAAACTAGCAAGATGCAATACCAAAAGCAGTTAGTAGATGGGTTGCAAAATGATTAAAAGCCATCTCAAAAAATAGCAGACACATGGAGTATTTCTATTACAAAAAAAGTCTTTCTGAGGGCTAGGTGAGGACAGCCCAGTGGTTTGTTCAGTTCTTAGCATTAATCAGTGTTTTCAACAGTGTCCTAAAAGTAAACATAATATTATTGCTGATAAAATGAGATAAAAAGGATTATCGACATTGCTAAATAATGATAAGTAAATCATTCAGAATTACCTGGATCCTTTCATAATTATGCCCATTCAATCAAAATATATTTTCCCACAGACAACTAAAAGTGTGTAACATACAGAGATGCTTTGCAGGCCATATCCAAAAAATGGGGAAGGGGAAGTGAAAAGAGGGAGCTGTACTCTGGGAAGCAGTAACTCAGGAAAGGTCAGGGTCTCTGAAAGTCAAACTGGCTGAACAGTTCAACATGAGCTCCCCGCAGAATGTCATGAGAAAGACAACAAATGTGACGTTTGTAATGTTTGCATGGCTATGGAAAATGTGAATAGAGTAGAATGATGATTTTTGCCAAAGTTTCAGACAAGGGAGAGTCCAGTTTTAGGATACTGCATGAAATTCTGATATTTATATTTTTTCAAAAGGTTGTTGAAAATCACTAATGCCGACTGAAAACTGAAAAATCAGAACGAGAACTAAAGAAGCTCCTCACAGCAAGATACTCACAGAGCTCAGTTCAGTGTAGCAAAGACAGACAAGTGCTTTGTATAAATGTGTTCACAGGAAGAAAACGCTAAATGTGAGACAGCTTTTTAAGCAGGCAAAACAAGAACAATGGCTACACTCAGAAACCAGACCAGTTCAAATGGGGAAGAGCCATGTCTTTGCAAATGCAGAGGTATATACCTCCTGTTATCAAGGGGAGTGGCACATCTTCCATTTCTTGAGGTCTTCCCATCAAAACCAATATGCAAAAGATCACTTCCAGTCAGGCTGCTGGAAGCCTCTCTCACCTACTCACTAGCTGCAGAACCACCGAAAATGATTTGTATGGCACTGAGCAAGTAACTCGGTGAGTTTCATTTTACCTAGTATTCAGTATCTAAAAGTTAGATGCCTATTTAGCATGTAAATGTGTAAAGCATTTTTACCCTCAACATCTCTAATAGCCAGTAGAGAGAAACAGGCACTGTTGGAGAGCTGTTCCTCTGACAATTCTTAAACAATCACTCTCTGATAAGGAGACTCAGGAAGAAATCTGTTTACTGATTGAAGGAAGGCTGAAAGGTGACTGGCTTAGACTTGGACAACACCACTCTAGACTATTAAGTATGGGAAGGCCTGCCTTAGCCTCTCCTGAAGGGGATATTAATATTTATAAGCTGCTGTGAAAATAGCACCTTAGAGACTTAATATTAATAGGAGCTATAGGAATAGCTATGATAAATGGTAACAAGAAGTCACAGTGTTCAAAATTTTGCAAAGCTCTAGGCTAAAAGAAAACAATTGAATTTTGAGATGCTACAGGGAAATATTCCCCCTGTGGACTGGATCTCTGAACGTCACCAAGAAATCCAAATGGTGGGACTCCGTGCACTCTTTTCTCAATGGCAAAGACAGCTTAGAAAACTTCTTTCCAAAATAGAAGTTATTTTCATTTTAAAGGGTTATTTTTCACCAGTCTGGTTTACAGCATGGCCACAAAGAGTTGTACAAGCGCAACTGATGGGGCAGTGAACTGCAGCATGGCAGCAAAGACCTTTTAGACCAGATTTACCATTGAGAAAAGGACAGTGGAGCTACAGTATAATGCACTGGAACTAAGATGGCAAATGAAGGTCTAACATAGCTCTGAAACGGTGCAGAGGACAGTGGAACTGATTTAAGTAAAACAATCAATCCATATGGCAATTCCCCTAAGAAACAGAAGAAATATTACATTTCCTTTGACCAAACCCAACAATCTCTCTCATCTACACAAAGTCTAGAGACAACAGCTCAAGTAACTACTCTGAACAGCAATGTAAAGAATACAAAGCAGCGAGTTTCCTGCCTGCTTGTAGAGCAAATCCTTTCATAAAAATATATCCATATTTTCTTTTCTTTGGATTTGATCCCAGCAGTCAAATGGGGAAGAAATGTTTCATTTCCTTTATAGTAAAGCTTAATCTATTAAGTGATCCATTCTGCAGCCTCTCCTTTTGATGAGCAGAATTTACTCCCAAAATAGCAGTTAGCAAAAACAATGGCCTTGAAAGGAGGATAAAATTTGACTGTATCTTGCAGTCTCATGTGACCACAATGATGCAGTAAACCTAGCTTTGGTTCTCTAGCATGTTCCGGTCTGTCCCTCCATCCACAGTTTCTCAGCAGTTCCAAGGGACTACAACTAAACCCCCACAAAAAAGCACAACAACAACAAAAATAATTCTACAATTCTGAATTAGGAGGCAGCTGAGATTCAAGCAATGTATTAGCAGGGTTGAAAGCAAAATTCTTTCTTTGTTCAAGTGATTTACATAATGATTCTTTTCTTTTTTAGACTTTTTTTTCCACACTAGTTATTTAATATAGTCATTATACTTGGGTCTGGCAGTTTGAATTGGGATGCTGCCAAAAAGATGCTATGTTTAGCAGGGTCTGAGGGGCTGGAGATTTGAACAGAGCATTTTGCTTTAATAAACTTCTCCTGCTCTGCCTTAAAAAACAGCTTATGGGGATTTTCTCACAATGCTCTCAAGGAGCTTGGGTAGGTTGAAAAAAAACCTCAAAATCTTTACAATCTCATGTTGGATAATGCTATTTAAGTGAATAACAGATATTTTTTAGTAAAACTGGAGGAGCTAATTCACACGGAAAAGGCACACAAGTGCATTATGTCTGCTCCCTGTACTACACTTCTGAATTTTTCACCTTGTTGTCAAATCTTTCCAATCAATATCCCATCTGATGTTTCAATGTATATTAAATACATTTAAGAGATGAGAACAGCAGAATATAAAGACATATGCACTCTGAAGATGGACATGTTTATAAGAATCCATTTCAACAAAAGGAAGAGTCCTAACTGTGAATTTAGGTAGAACAATAGCAGTAGCAATAATACAGTATACAATAATATAGTATAACAACAATACAGCAGTGAGACCAATATTGTGACTAACAGTGTGAAGTCCTCTCTGAGAGGACACATGCCACTCCGAGCAGAGTGGAGCAGCTGGCTAGCGGCCTGCTGCGGCTGTGCTCGGGGCTGGCCAGGCACCGGGGAGCAAGCTTGGGCTGGGATCTTTACTACAAGAAGAGGTCTTGCATGCTTGAGTTCAAGTACAAATCGAGGGAGGAAAATTCAGCCTTTCCATGGGAGTGAGATCAATCAGAGCAAACTTTTCTGAGAGAGAAATATATTAACTCCCAGGAGAGAGCATTTAGCTAAATAGTTATTTTAAGGCAGCAATTACAGGGGGAGGGGAGTTTTCTTGATAATCAGGTAGGTAAAGTAAAATGAAAGATGCCAAAAGGTGGCAGGAAATGTGAATCCAAAAATTCCTAGAGCAGAACAAAGTGTTAAAGAGCAAAATACTGCAAATAGTCTAGCTTTAGTTTTGTTTAGCTTAGTTAGGAAATTGCTCTTGCTTATGCAGTCAACGCTAATTAGAATGTATTTGTATATTAATATCATCTGCAACTAATATGAATGAATAAAGGTTCCAAAGTTTAGAATTTCTTGCTTTCCTTCCTAGGCCACTTTACTTCTTCATCCAGAGAAACTAATGCATCTTTCTCTTCCCAGTCCATTTAAGAGAGTCTAAGCAATATCCTGTCTCTAGTAATTTCTCCATTTTCACAGATGAACCTGTGTGGCTGGAAAGTTTGAGCATCAAATGATCAGTCACTAGAGCGACAGATTCAAGCTGCAAGCCTGATGAGCCCACCTTGTGTGGTCTGGAGTAATAGCACTTCTCCTTTTCTACCCATTCATATAACAAAAAACATGCCAAAGAGAAAAAGAATTGTTACCTACCAATAGCTCAATTGAAACCTTCATTTCATTCATTTCACTATGACCATATAATTCTAATTATTTTGATGAGCTCCTAGTTAAAATCAGAAAAACAGAAAAATTAAGCTATGGCAATAACAGACAATCTAGTCTATCCCCCAGAAAACCCAATCCCCATATAGCTGTCATTTCCCTTTTCCCATTTGTCCATCATAAAAAAGGCCTCCCATGTTGGAATAATGTTCTTGCCACTGTCTTCTTTAAGTGGAAGAACTCCAACACCACATAGGTTTTTGCAATAGGTAAGGCCTCAGGCACAAGACACATCAACTGCATATCTTCTCTGACCCTCCCAGAACAGTGAGTATTTTAAAATCCTTAATGCCATAAATTTATCTCTGAAGGCTGTAGCCTTGCCTGTGGCCTTGGCAGCTTGGAAACGGAAAATTACTTTAAATAAATATCTAATAAACCATAGAATAAATATAATGAATTAGTCATTACTTCTTACCATAATGTAATGGCATTCCTGAAAGCCAGGCTTTATTAGCATTATGAAGAGATGTTGAGACAAGGATGAGTGTCGTGGGGATTACTGCAGGGGGAAGCCAAGATGAGACAGCGGTACATCATAAAGTGCAAGCAGGATGCTGCCACAGACTGTGCACTAGTCCCTACAGGTCCTGCAATTTTGTTTGTAACTTGATAGAGAATTACCTAATAAATTAGCAAAATGTTTGGCTCTTTTTCTCTAGCTGCCTGTAAAGATACGCATTCTTAAACAGACTTGTGGGTTCAATGAGTCTCTAAGTGAATATCTCCTTTAGATACCTATTTTGCTGTAAATCCAAAATAAAGTTGGTATACAAAGAAGTAAGACCAAAAATGCAATGCCTATTGAATGGCACTGCTAAGCAATGATCAGCACCAAATCCTACACTCCAAGGATCATGTCAAAAAGGTATCAAATGGCACAGTTTCATTATTTATTGAAGTCTCTTTCCTTATTTTTCTTTGTTGTTTTCACTGTCAGTTCGGTGTGCTTTTGTTACAGTTTCTGCCCATGGGTGCATGTGAGCATGAGCCTAGCTATGGTTATCTAGGCTCTTAACTCACATAGCTTCAAAGCATCCATAAACACGCACGCACACAAACACGTAGTAGAGCTTTTTAAAAATCTGTCATAATAGTGTGAAGAGCTGCAAAGCAGAAACTAACATACCGTAATGCTTAAAATAATGAATTACTGCACAGAATACCCAGTAATATCTGCAAATCTAAACCATATTTTGCCTTTTTATGAGCCAATTGCTAAAACATATGTTATGCATGTGGTCTGTGGGGAAGTATTGTAAATAGAACAGCTGTTAACTTAAAGAGTTACAATAGAAAAAAGGTTTTATTTCCACCACAAGTTTTCTCGTTCTTGTTTTGTTTACGTTGCAGGATATGCCCCTGGCCTACTCACCCCCTCCACCTCTCGGCAAGCTAAGAGGTCCCTTGGTTCACACACCGTATTTCAAAATAGTGCCGTGCTCAGCAGAGATCATGACACACCTGGATGGGAATAAGAGAGCACACAAGCTTGAGCTAAGCTACACTATTATGCTCTGCCGCAGTGAAAGGTTTCCACCCCTGGTAGGAGAGAGTATTGTGTACTCTCCCAGCCTTCCATTCCCCAAGTGATGAGTGCCTTTATCCTTAGCTCACCATGGTGTGAAACGTGCTGACAGATGCTATAAAACAAATTTGTCCTCACTCAGCATTGAAATATTACACTGAACAATCACTGAGAACGCACAGAGCATCCGGGTGCCCTTTCTTTGTGATAGATGCTCCCTCATCCCTCATTATTAGTGTAATGATTAGTGATAATGAGATGCTGTTCCACTGACTCCAGAAGACATGCATTCACATGTACCAAATCTAAACTGGAGTTTCTTTGAAGTCTTGGCAGTATACCAGGGAGAAACATAAGTGAACTTATGCCATATGCAATGCATATTTATTCCCTATTTTATTAGAATCTAAGATATATTAATTATATATTAAATCTTCTTTTGCATGACAATAGAAAGCATCTGCTTCTATAGTAGATGTCAGTATTTGCTAATAACCGACTAATTTAAAGAAGATATTAAATAAAATACAAATATCATAACAGTCCCAATAGCTGTAAACCAGTTGTCACAGCAGTCGAGTCAGGTGTAGCAGCCATAATTTGTTACAGAACAAATTTTATCCCTCTTTTATCCTTCATAGCATGATTTCAATAGGATTATAAAATACCACTATAAAACACAGAGATCTTGTTTTGAAAATGTATCCCCAGAAGCACTTGTTCCCCAACTACTGTCCACAGAATAACAGTAAATGCATTGCAGTTAGTTCACAGATGCCTTACAGCACCTACTAGTATTTAATATATTAATACTAATATGACCGGGGTTCTGTGAGGAATGCACTAATAGTGTTATACCGGTCCAGAAAGGTGGGGAATTTTTCCTCTGCACTTTCTTCCTCCTGGAAGTGCCCAGTAGTCAAAGGAGCAGAGTTCTGTTGCATTCCATGTCAATAAGCATTACAATAAACCTCTGTCCAGGCGTTCAGGATGGGATAAAAACGCCACTTGGGTGGTATTTGTAACCATCTCGTCTCTCTCTCTTTCTCTGTCATTGAAGTTCTACTTATTAAGAGTGATTTCCAGAGGAATGCTGCTGGCCTGCCTCCATGGCCACTATTAACACTGTATTATTATCATGGTAGCATTGAAAAGCCTCTTACAGGAACATCAAGAACAATAATGCCCTTTTCAAACATGGCAAAGTAAATCTGACATTTCCACAGGCCAGCACTGCTTATTTGCAAAATTGAGATTGGTTTCAAAAGGTCGGTACACATCTCAGAGCTCCCTCAGGACAACAAAGAAGCCAGTGAGCAGCCTTGAGTTTGAAGTTGATACTACTTTACAGTAGGATGCTCTCTAGCTGCTGGAGCCATTACACAGGGAGATTAAAACACTACCACAGGGACAACCAACTTTTAGGCTGATCCATGCTAAAAGACTAGAGTAGAAGCCTTCACTCCACTGATACACAAGGAAAGCCTCATGAGGATCCATTCATCCAGCTTTTGTTACTTTCCAACGTACACTTTTTATCTATTCTTTTGTGAGAGTTTAAGAGTTTATCAAAGCTCTTTTCACCCTACTTTTACCACAGATAATAGGTCCAGGGACTAGATGATACCAAATACTTTGAAAGTCCCATCTTATATTTTTATAGATCTGTGAAAATATGTAGCTGTTATAGGTACAAATTATATGAAACACAAGGTTACAGAGACAGTCAGCCTCTATTATATCATTTGATCCTGTTGGAAAGAGCAGATATCTTGTTCCGTCATCAGAAGGAAGCTGCAAGGCTCAGGCTAAATACAGACTAGGAACAATGGCTCTTAGTGCTTGGTTCCTCAATCATTAATACCGAAGCTGTGTACTGCTGGAGTCACCCTACAGTACAAATTTGATCAGACTCAGTTGTGGGCACATGATTGCAGCTCTGTCAAATTAGTCAGATACTATGGAGCTGTATTCTTTTATGTTGGCTTTGTGCTGGGTGAGGAGGGAAAGGTAAGACAGGTTTGAGCTGATTCAACAAAAATTTCTGAATGAAGTTCACCCAGCAGGTCAACCCTTTGCACCCTACAGCGGTGGCATTTTGGATTGGGCTTCAGGAGTCCTCAGCCTAGCTGCAAGCTATTGACATATCACTAACCCAATTAACTTAATCTACTATTAGCTTTTGAGAAATAGGTTGTTAGACCTGCAGAACAGAAAGCAATGCCAAAAGGAGAGGAGAGAGATCACTGGGCTCGTGGAAGAGCCAAGCATCTAAAAGCTGTAGAATAGAACAAAGAAGAGTCCTTCAGTAGGTGTTTATACATAAAATAAGCCTTTCTATTTGTAACCTTCAATCGTGACATTGGTATTGTGACTTCTGTCCTCATCTCTGTCAGCTTTAACTGACTCCGGCAATACGATTGTCAGGCAGCAACTGGAGAGCTCGAAGTTGCAGCCCCAAGTAACCAGAAACCCTTTTAATGCAGTGATCAAGAGCTACCTCCACCATTTCTCCCAAGGGCACTATTTCCCCCAAGGGTTAAATGGTTAAACCTCTGCCATCTTATTTCCACTGCTGTGCCACAATCTGGCTAAAGCCCTGTACACTGTATACCCACAGTATGTGGTCAATATATTGAAACATTTCAGTGTCCTGTTGGCCCTGAGGCTGCCCTGTTTTGCCACAGTTGGGCACACACTCGGCTCATGTCACTAATGGTGATTTCAAGAGAAGGATGTCAGCATACACTTGCAGAGAGGACTGGCCTTTCTTTCTCCTGCCCCCTCTGCCACAGCACTGCTGAGATGGCTGCGACTTCAATGTCTATCTGCTGACCCATTAAAGATAAACTTGAATCAAGGTGAATCTGACAGTTCAACCACCTACTTTTTTAATCATATTTGGTCAGGCACCGAGTCTGAACAATGTCACCCCAAAAGCTATCAGTAACTGAAATAAAATGAAAGCATAATTCAGTCAGATTCAGTATTACTCAAAGTAATGGAAGGTACTGCTTCCTAAGCCTGAATCTGCTGCCCTTTTACAAGTTCTGCTCTGTGCTGAAGTCTATAAATCCTAGATCAGACAAACTCTCCTGAACTGCAAAATATATTGAACCAAGTTCAATTTGGTTATACATGAGCAAAACTTGTTGAAATCAGAAGGACTCAAGGCAAAGGGGAGTCCAACAAATCAGCTGTGCTGGCATTGACTGCAGCTTGTCATACAAAGTTTGATAAAATCCTCAATACAACAGTTATTTGGAAGATTAAGTTTGTACACAGTGGACCTGAATCCTTCAAAAGCACAAAGTGACTTAGAAACCTGAAGGGACAGATTTTTCCCAAGTATTTAGGTGGCTGGAGATACCAATATAGCACTTGTCTACCTCATTACACAGCTAAACACCTTTGAAAATGTAATCTTCAGTCATACTCTCAAAGGAGGCAGATTTCTAGAAGTGCACAGATGTCCAGGAGGATTACAAAGTGCCTAGCTGCTTAGTGCCCATTAAAATCAATGAGAGTTAAGGGCCTCATATAAATCCACGCTGATCTACCTAATTAAAAAACATAGCCGCTTAGATTCTGCGGCTTGTTAAAACTGGTGAGGTTGGAACTCCTTCAGACCCAAGGTGCTTTTCAAAACTACACTTCAGCTTTCCATAAAATAGTCTCCAAGCAGCTAGCAGGAGCACTGGCAACCCAAGCGATGAGGACGAAAACAGCAGAGCTGCCGAGCCCGAACCTGCCTCCAGCCACAGTTGGGCCTGCAGGAGGACATCCTTGGAACAGCAGGGAGAAGCCAGTCCAAAGAAAAGCAGACATTAAAATAGGGCCAGGCCAGACGGTGACAAAGACACCTCAATCATATTGATGCTACAAAGCAAGCTGGGGATTTACTTATTCCATTTTAGAATGTGTTTTTCTTTAAACAGCAACTTAAGATAAGAATTGCCACTTCCAACGTAATCACCCTTTTTTAATACAGCCTGGTGCTTTGCAGCTGGATAATTAACCCTGATATTTGTTCGGACTTCAGGACATACAACTCCCATTGCTGTCAATTAACTGACAACATCAAGCGTGTGTTGGTGCAATATTTCTCTGTGACCCTGACAATATGGCATTTGGGAAGTTTCAGTAGCTAATATGATCAGCCTGCTGAAGAAAATCTTTCACAAATTACTTTAACAATTCTAGAATGGAAAGGGGGATTGTGAACTTGTCGCTGGAATAAGTTTGCAAAATAAAATAGACATATGTTAGGGTTTACCCTACTTTCTATTCTCATTTGCAACGCTGCTTTCTAAAAGGTCCCTGTGGATAATTGGCAGAACTCCTTTCATTCTGGTCTTGAACAGCATTGAGCACGAGGAAGATGCCTTGATCTCAGCTAGCACATTCGGATGCTGCCACAACACACATGCTCTTTTTAATACTAATGGAAGGCTGGAGGCAGGGCTATAAGTGATCATTGCAAAATAATTTTTGGTATATGAGGCGGACAGTAAACACTGCAATATGAAAATGGGACACAATATGGGAAGGGCCAGTGGCACTTTACTTTTCCTGCTGATTTCTTTGCATTTATAATAAAGAGTTACAGCCTACTGGTAAAACAAGATTACATTAGTGGGCAGAAAGAAGTTTTGAATCAGATTATTTTTCTATTATCCCACAGTGGGTCACATTCTGCTAGCACATGTTAACCCCACAATTAGGCAAATATTCATCTTGAGAAATGAACAACCTCATTCAGGGCTTCTAAAGCAGCCAGCACAGTCAACAGCTAAAAGAAATTGGCTCAGACACAGCTACTTTCCTTGTTAAATATTGTTCTTCCTCCCTGATGAGAATGGGAACTAATGGCATAATTGGAACATTCTTGTAGCAAAAGCCAAGAGAAGCCCAGGTCCCTTCCAGGTTAGAAACCCTATCCTGTAACAAATGAGGAATAGCTGTTGTTCAGTACAATGCTTTTTCACATGCTAGCTAGAGCTTTTTGAGTAAGTTTCTAAATGTGAGCTCAGTTTGACCTCCACATTTTCAAAGTACATTGCCTCACCTGCTGAGTGAAAATAGCAAAAAATTAGGGAAAAAAAGGAAATATTGATTTGTTGTGCTTTTCTCTGCATTTGAGAATGACATCAAGCTTTGGAAATTTTTCTGAAATATTCTGACAGTAGAAAAAGTACTGACTTACTTCATTTTCTACACAGGGTCAACATTATGAAGAGGAAAAACGGGCTTTGAGCCATGAAATAATTGCACTCAATAATCACTTAATAGAGGCCAAGGTGACAATAGATAAGTTGTCAGAAGACAATGTAAGTATTTAATTATGGATACATCTTGAGGTTATACTCAGAAATAAATTAGGCTATGCATTTCCTATGTAATTAGAATAATTTCTTATTGTTTACATAAAAGATAACCTGCCACCTCTGCAATTAAGTTATGTTTGATGCTTCCCATTAATCTGGAATTTCAGCTCTCCTTAAGTCATGGGGTCAGGGTGAGACTTTTTATTGATTTTTTTTTCTCCCTTATGTCTAACCTAAAATTAATGAGGAAAAAATATTCCAGGAAATGGTGATATCCCTCCATTGAATTTGTCATAAGTAGAGCAGACTGACAGAAGCCCATGCTCAGAGCTACTGAGTGCACACACCCAAGCAGGGAGGATTCATAATGAGGATTATAAGCACATGGTAGAGCCTTCCATTTCCCACAGCTCATCCCATCTTTCAGGCTTTGCTCCCTGGAAGGGGTTGCCCAGCACAAGCAAGCTCTGCTAGGAGAAGGCAGAACTGACCCAACCTGGTCACTCAGGCTATTGAAGGAAGCGAGAGCTAGATTTTCCTCAGCTATGGTTCACGTGTAATTCTTCACCTAGATCTGCATGGATCGAAACAGGGAATATTCTTTGCAGTTGTCAGCCTGCATCTCACTAAACACGGCTGAAAACCGCCAAGTGTTCTGCAACTAGCAAACAAGCTCATTCCGTGGGACAAACTAAAGAAGACAGCAAAGAAGGGGGGTGGGAGGGGTTCGTTATTATACCATTCCTTCGACACTTAGAAAAAATTTCATCTACACAAGATATGTTTATGTTGATACTTTTTCTTTAGCATCTCACATGCAATCCTTCCATATTCCATATAAACTCTTAATCATAGCAGGGAGCATCTGATCCCATGAATACACCTGTTGATGTGGACAGGAATGCATATGTGATTAACAGCTTTCCAAAGGTAACAGAGAGTTCACAATCTGGCCCTATATTTCTACAGAAATTGTTTTGAAACAGCAGTTATTTCATAACTCTAATATCTATAATTAAAAGGAACTTGGTAAATGCAATGGGCTAAATTTAGGTTTTTAAAAGCACAGGTATAAATCCAGAGTAATTCAGTTGAAATCAATGGAGTTATTTCAGATTTATAAAAAAAATCTCTCCCAGTAAATGTTCTTGTACTTCCACTACTACATGGAGTCAGCTTTGAGCCCACATACAAAGAAATGTTTTCATTGTTGATAGTTTTAAAAAGGCAGCTTAGACTGAACTGGAATAGAGAGTACTCTTCTTCCAAGATATCAGAATTTTTCTGAATTACTATGAACATTATGTTATGGTCTAGAAGCCTCAGATAAGAGTAGCCCTTCTTCATACTTGAGGCTAATTCACAGGCAAAATCCTACCTTTAATTATGTAGCTTCACAAATGAAAGTAAAGGTTAAAAGTGGCCAATTTTTTTAAATAAAGGACTATGAAACAATCCTTTAATATTATACATAATAACTAAAGATGACATTAAACTGAAGAATCCCACCCTGGGGAGAACATGTTTTTGTCTCACGAGTATTTCTTCCCTGGATATTATTTCCCCTTATTCCACTGACAGACATGAAATGATGCTTTTGATGCAAAAACATGTGTAAGACCATGGAAAATGCTTTTAGGCATAATTGCCAATTATTATTCCGGTTGCCACACATGTGGCTAGTTTCCATTCAGATTAATATTAAAGGACAAAAATTCACTCCAGTCACATGGCATGTCCCATCAATGCTGAGAACAAAGTACATGTGGCACATTCAACCTGCATGTAGTTTTTTGTAGTAATTTTTAAAGCTGCTAAAAATAAAGTGTGAGAAATGCTTTTTGCACTCTCCATGACAACCACTTCACAGAAACAGAACCTCACAGCTTTTAAAGACAGGGTTAGTTTCTGGAATGATTTCATTCTCGTGTGCCTAGTAATGCCAGGAGGGATTTGCAATACTTGTCTGTGCTATACATTGTGCAGCAATATATTAAGTGCACAGTGTGCATGTAATGTGCCAGAATCGCATGTACATGCCACAGATTTTGCTTTTAAATTGGATGTTTGGATTTCTACTGCTGGCATCTGTTTTCAGGAATAAAGATAGTGTGTACCAATATAAAATTCAACATCTACATGAATGAAACCTGTTTCCCCATCACATTTAAGGCAGAAAGGGGCATATATAAAGCTCACACACACATAAAAAAAGCCCAAGAGTATCTAAAGGCACTTGAATATAAAGATATAAATCACCTAACGGCCATAAGAAATATACATTTGCTCCTCACATGCCTCACAGCAAACTAATCCCAGGAGGATCTCGTTGAGCCTGTTGTTACAGAACACCTTTAAAATGCTGTTTCAAAACAGACGAATTTCCACCTTTCCTTTTCACAGAAAATTTAACACTTTCTAAAGGAAAAAGTGGAGCATTAAAAATCTTCATGCAATGAAATGATAACATTAGCACCAGTGAAAATTCCAATCATTTCACTGTTCAACATTCTTTCCTCTATAAACATTTTACAGGTGAACGTAGCCTGTTGTCCATGGTGTTTTTATGCTTTGTGTATGTCATCTATGCTCACCTATAAAACCAGCTTCTGAAGCCAATTTTGTTTTTTAATGGCACCTTGATCAGGAGAAACAACACATAACTCTTACCTCCAGAAACCCAAAGATAGTGACTGGAGGATACAGTGTCAAATTAAATTAAGATGAAATATGGAGTTGAGGGCAAATTTCTGTACTGAGTTTTCCCATTAAATAGGCTGTGGGAGCCATTCAGCACAAAAATAGTATAACCATCTTGTTTTAGATTCTCTTTTTCCCCTATGTGAAATTCTCATGATAATTTCTTATCCAGTAAAAATATCCTTTTCTGTGGTATCAAATATTCACAGTGAAATTTATTATGCATAGAGTTACCTTCTGCAAAATATGAGAGGAGCCAAGAATCATCAAAAAATTTCATAAAGAGGCAAAGGACATTTTTTTAAAAATACAAAATATGTCTGCAATGAATTTCTCCCACAGTCTCATGAGATTATTTCAGCATTTTCAAAAGTAGTATCCCCATGCTGATCCAGGTGATGTTCAGTAAATATTGTTTTTCTTAAATTTTCTTCTTGCTTAAAAGTTCGTGTTTATTTTAACCTTCATAGTTCCATGCATGTTAACAGTATAAAGTCCAGTTCCTAGCGGTAAGTATCTGTCTTATGAAATGCAGATTAACGTTATGAAGTAACAGTTCTCAAAATTTTTTATCTGATACTTTTGTTTATCCACTCTTACAGAGCCAAGTGGCAAAAATCCCCAGAGCATGCAAGATGTGGAAAATCTTAATTTAAAAATTCAAGTATGCTCCAAACTTTCCCAAAGTCAATTTTTAAAAGATTGCCCAGGAATGGGAGAAAGGCTGAAAGCCACAGGCTAGATGTAAACTTTAAAAAACAGAGTATTTTTTGTTATTTTATTTTATTTTTTTTTAGGAGCTCTATAGGAAGGACTGCAATTTAGCTGCTCAGTTGCTCCAGTGCAGCAAGAATTACGACAGGGCACATAAGCTTTCTGAGGTAATGTAACCAAACTTGATAATTCTTTGAAGAAACAAATGTTTCATGGAAAACAGACTATTCTACATATATACAGAACTTGTTGGCCCTTAAGGCTTTGATTGCCCCCCCCCACTTTAAGCAACAGCGGGAGGGCGGTTGTACACCTCTTGGTCTTCTATGTAGCTGAGGGAGCCGTTAACAAAATCACAGCTAGTGATGGAACTTGGTGGTACTCTTTTCCAAAAACTCTGCTATTCAATAGAATTAGCCTGCACTGATCATGCTGAAAAACAAAGGTTTTTGCAAAATCAAAGTGCTGAGAACTCTAGACTGCAAAATGTTGGCAGGGGGAACAATGACAACCTGCAGGCATCAGAGATGTTGATCTAATCAATTTTCTTCTCAAAGCTATTTTCCAGGCCAACTAATTTACAAACCTGAATTTTAAAATAGACTGACAGAAAATATATATTTTTCTAAAGCAACCAGAGCACTGGATGAATGATTTCCAAGGTGTAAACTTTAATAATCATGCCTTCCAAGGAAACTAGGTTTGAGAAACAGACTCCTTAAAAGACAGGCAAATATTATCTTAGTGAACAAGGCTGTCTTTTGGGAAGCAAGCCTCTGCACAAAGCAGTAGCGCTTTCCAGATGTGTATTGCTACAGTGAAGGTCACTAATACTAAACAAAAGCCTTCCCTTTATCCGTCTTGTCAGTTTAGTGCTATTAGGATAATGCAAAACAATGTGAAATGCATAAACTATTTCTAAGCCAGTAAACTGTTTAATGGCACTAAATAACTCTGATAAATAAGGGTAAATCAACACCATTCTGTCAAATGGGGAAGTTATTTCCCAGAATTGAGATAGACCTTCCACATTAACCAATATCTTGATCCTGCTCCCCCCACCCCAGTAACTAACTTTCATTAGCGATCCATGTCCAGGAATCATCATGACATTACTCATATCTGAAAGCACTATATCCATTAGCAAGAATTAGGATCTTAAATACGCTTAGAAACCACTTACAAAAAAATATCACAGATTGGGATCTCCCCTCTGTTTCTCACAGGCTGTCATACAGTCGATCAAATAGGCAAACTCTCCACTCATAACTGCAAGCATCTATTAATTTAGCAAGTCTGAATGTACTGTCACAGGCAATGAACTCCTTACAAATACAAATATTGCTTGACAATGGATTATATATTATCCATGACAACAATATCACTTTAGTAATTCCAGTATGCAGCATTATACCAGAAAAAGAATGTTCTTTTTCTTAACACATTTCATAATCTAAATAATGCATATAAAATAGATCAAATAGCAGTGTAATGGTATGCTAAAATAACAGCTACCCTACACAGCAGTTTCGGGTCAAATGATCTGTATTTCTTTTCCACACCTTTACAGCAATTTACAGCAGTCCTATTTTGCAGCCTGGTTATTCAATCTTTGTTGCATCGCTGCTTACTATGACTAATATTGAATGCATTGAATTTTGGGGAGTAATCCCACTGCAAAAAATTCCCAGTAAAGCAAAAAAAAAAAAAAAAAAAAAGAGAGAGAGAGAGAGACTCCAAATGTTGTATGATGTGAGATCATTATAAGCAGTAGGCACCCCTAAGTTTCTCTTGCCTAAGAGAAAGAGAGGAAGGCTTCAGTAGTTGTAGGATTCCATTCTCTCCCAGAGAAACAAACTTAGGGAGGAAGTATGATTGCTAGCACTGTAATGGTAACCACCCATTATTTGGTAAAGAGGACTAGAGAAAATTAATTTCTAGTTGTAAAAACATACTCACTTTGGTGAGTAGATCAGTTCAGCCGAGAATTCAAGGGCAAAATTCTGAAGTGGTGTAAATCAAAATGAATATCGAAGGAGCTACCGCAGTTATAAACTAAGTTACAAACCTAGCCCAAACATGAGTTCTTTTGATTTCCAGCAAGAAAAACTGTGAGACAGCTCTTATACAGTCCTCCAGTATATCCCTGTCTGATCGTTGATAGAAATTTGAAATGAGCAAGGCAGATTACATTTGACTGGTAAGCGTACTTGGTATTACCAATAGGACTTTTGAACCACACCAATGAATGTAGTCTCTCAATCTCTCTGGTCCATGTGACAAAACAGCAGATGGAATCACTGTCCACAGAGCTGATCCTAAATTTATATGATTTCTTATGCCCAGCAGACTTATTGATTAATTTTGGGTAGTCTGCCATAGGAATTGTAATGTAGGTTCAGGTCTTAGCTCTTATTTCTGTCAATTTAGTAAGACACCAGAAAAGCAGTCAGCTAGCGGCTGCTGAAAGAGGGAAATAAGTTGAGAGGCTGTTTGTTGATCTGACAAGCAATGTTTCAGGGCTGGGGCAAGATGGCTGGTTTGATTTGCTTCTCCCCCAACACAGAGAAACACTCCTCTCACACAGCAACCAGCACCACTGCTTCAAACAGCAGTGAAACCAACTTTCCAGCCTCTTCAAATAGCATTTTTATCAAATGCAACAGTGAAGAGCAGGAGCCAATTTGGCACTGGGTTGGACGCAAGAGGAGCTGGCAGAAAGGCAGAAGAACAGAACATAATCTGACCCTTCCTCATCTTTCCTCACCCTAGCAGAGACTTCAGCAGCCCCATGTTCCAACTGCAAACCACACGTGCATACAGTCTGCAAAGTGTTTCTGTAGGCTATATTTCCCTACCTGCCTTTTTAAGGTTATTATTTACTACATTCTCTAGGTCATTTCTATGCAGCTTGAATTAATTTGGAAGGAATCCTTTTAGTTTCATAGTATTTTCCATGTGGGGGAGCAGATGAAGATTTCCAAATGTTAAGTAAAGTCATTTGATTACATTTATTTTCAGAAATGCACAGAGATTGCAGCCATTGCTAAATGAATTAATGCACTAGTCAAAGAACCGTATACAGTGAACCATCTAATGTCATAAATTGCACTCATCCATCAACATTGCATAAGTCCAATCAGATACCAGTATTGACATGCACCCTTTCCTCCTATCCCCTTTGTTATCTCTTTATATTACAGTTGCCATCTGACTTTCAGGAAAGAGTCAGCATCCATCTGGAAAAACATGGGTGCAGCCTTTCTGTTCCCTTGTGCCACACTTCTTATGCTGATTCCATACCCACTTGCGTCATTGCCAAAGTATTGGAAAAACCAGATCCAAACAGCCTGTCTTCACATTTGTCAAGCCCATCCGCAGGGAATCTTAATTTTCAGGACTCTGCTGGAAAACTCGGACAAAGGCCCCAGTACAAGTCAGACATCTACTGTAGTGATACTGCCCTTTACTGCCCTGAGGAAAGGAGGAGGGAGAGGAGACAGAGTGTGGACACACAAGTGAAAGACGTGGGGTTCCTCAGGTCCCAGAACTCCACTGACAGCACCATAGAAGAAGACGGTTTCCATTCCAGCTTCTCTCACGAAGCCTTCCCAGAGTACATTACCTCTTTGCCAACATCCAGCTCCTATTCCAGCTTCAGTGTTACATCCGAGGAAAAGGAGAACGCCCAAGCCAACACACTGACAGCCTCTCAGCAAGCGATCTACATGAGCAATCGAGATGAACTGTTTGAAAGAAAGTCACCTGCAGGTTATGAGCATCAGGGGAGTCCTAGGTTTGCCAAGTCCAAACCTGTGCAGCACATGGAGCTTGCTGATGACAACGAGAACTCACCCACTTTTACCAGGACTCTGCCTCCTTATGCAAACGAGCCTTTTCATTTCTCAGCCATAACACCGCAGCAGGCTTTAGCAAATCAGAAAATGAGAAATGAGTGCAGGAGTACCCATCTCTCAGAAGACGACTTGCCTGGGCAATGGAGGCAATTGAGCGTGGAGGACATTGGTGCATACTCTTACAGGAACACTGGCAGGCTATCACCCTGTAGTTTTTCAGAGCAGTACTACAGCAGCCCTATTAAAAAAGGAGACAGTCGAACAAGCCCCATCTATGCTAGTTACAAAGCAGATAGCTGCTCAGAAGGAGATGACATCTGCCAAAGCAGACTTGTGGATTCTTGCTTCCTGAGAACAGACAGTGGCTTGAATATTGACATCAGCACTAGCTGTAAACAGGACAAAGTGCCCACTTACAAAACAAAAGAATCAAGAGACCAAAAAAATGAAAGGATCACCATCCAGGTATGCAGTAGTAAAAACATCGAAAGTAGCCCAGTATTGAAAAGAGAATATGTGGACGTGAGCCCCAACAGCTCAGCCGAGTCCCTCAATCAAAGTTCAGTGGAGGCATCAGAAATTCACCAGTCTTCCATGGAACAAGGAAGCCATTCGGGTATACACAGCAAACAGCAGCAGTTTCAACGGACTGGGAGTACTGGTTTGACTCGGAAGGACAGCCTTACAAAAGCACAGTTATATGGAACCCTTCTAAACTAGACAGCTTCCAAAACCGCAATAAGAAAACAAACAAAAGGAAACAAACAGAATTTGATACTTCTAGTGAACAATACGGTTCTAAGAAACAGGATTATAAAATATATATTCATAATGGTACTGTATGTTTAAAAGAAAAATCTCTTCAAAAAATGTTATACAGCACTTTTCACTTGACAACCTTTCCACGTGGGAGACTGTCCCCTCCCCTCTTTTATAAACCTGAAATATTTTTATAAAAAAATGGTATTTATTAGACTATCCTCAGCTATTTGAGCAGAATTCTTTTCCCTTCAAGCAGGTTTCTTATTTATTTTTGTGCATGAGGCCATCTGTGCCTAAACTCTTGGAGGAAAAGGGTAGAATCATGATGGCAGTGACAAAAAATAAATCCACCTGATAAAATACCATAAAATGTCATGTGAAAACAGAACAAACAAGAATGGTGAATTTGAAGAAGTATATTTTTTAATGAGAATGGAATTGTATCTTATTTCCTACAAATGTATTTATGAGTGACTAATGTATGCACAAAGTGATACCAATATTTTGTTCTTTTAATCCACTGTGTTTCTGCTTTCCTATTTTCCCTTGTATACTACCTCAAAAGTAATTGAGGGTTTCTTTGTCACATATTTTCTGTAGGCTTGCATTTATATTGTCTGAAATGCATGCAGTGTCATAATTAATACTGTATTTTGCATTACTTAATAAAAGACACGAGTGGAGATGTTTTGATTTTTTTTTTTTTCATTAAAACATGCCCAGGGCAATACGTATGAACGGGATTGTTCTGCATAGCATCAGTCCAGGAAAATGCTCATGGTACCTGGAACAGGGATGCCCAAGCAAGATAAAGCACTTCAGCACATTTGTTATCCAGCTCCAATCTCTGTCTTCTTTCAGAAGAGAAATCAGTGGATATACTCGAAGCTTCTAGTACACATCTCTCTGACAGCACCTTTTCTGAGGTTGAGGGACAGGGCAACGGTCCCACAGCTTCAGAACCCTTATTTAGCTGGGTAGTCTGCTCTTACATAGGCAACAGCAAGAAGGCTCAGAAAAAGTTAATGAGTAAAGCTCCTGTTTTAAATTGCTTTCTAAAGCAGTCTCTCTTTGTCTGTGAACTAGAGAGCACTGGTTTTCAGTCTGTGGCCTCTGGGAGAATAAGACCCTGCTTCCCATGGGCCTGTGAAAGGTAAATAAGGAAAATAAACCTCCTATATCGCATACATACTTGACGCAACCCTGACTTTCCCAGACGAAGGCCTTTAGGACTGTTACCTTCCATGATTGCCCCTTTTTTCCCTACATGTAGTTTGGTGTTTCTAACATGCAGAGATTTTTTAAGATATAAGGAGAACTTGGCCTCCTGTAGCCAATGGGAGTTTCATCACTGGCTCCAAAAAGCCATAGTTTTATCTGCAGTTTCCACTTTCCTCCTTAGAATTTTCTATTTCTCACCATTTCACCACCGAGGAGTGCACCTCTTGCAAAGCAGCAGAAGGAAGAGAGCAAGAGGAGAAGAGAAAAATGAAAAGAGAGAAAGGGAAGTCCTGTGGATTTCCCTCCTGGCTACAGTATCACTGCTCAGTTAGGGGCAGAATACAGCAATAAATCTTTATTAAATCTTTAAAGTTGTATCCATTGATGACACATCCTGTATTTGAAATACTGACTCTTACAGGCTCATGTATGGAAAAAACTTTACTTAGTGCTGTATGTGGTAGTAATCAGTGAGATCATTGTGGAAATCTAGAATAGTTCCTTCTGATACAGCTAAAAGGATGACCTAATATTCATTACATCCTCAAAAAAATATATTTTTTCTGATGACTCTCTGAAAACAATCATCTGATAAGTTACTATAAACCAGTACATCAGAACTGCTCAATTCCCACATAAGTATCTTAAAACATGAGGCCGGAGATTCAATGCAGTTGGCAGCAACAATTTCCACTGCTCTTTGTATTATTCATGGATAATACAAAAATCTGACCGTTCTTAATGTGTGTAAGTACTTGCTGGGCTGTTTTGAAACAGTTCTTCAGAGATCTATGGAAGTACTGTGGAGAACAATGGTAGCCAATAATATCTCACAAGTAAGCCCCAGCACAACGCTAAGGTGAGGCTTACTTCACTGCAAAAGCTGCTACTCATTTCGTGCTTCTATGCTGCCATGCTTACTTGCACTGCGTAGCAGGTCATGCCACAGAAAATTCCGTTGAAGTTCATTTAAATAAAAAAAAAAAATCACATCAAATAAAGTTCCCCAGGGCCAGCTGTTTCTATGGCAGAATCTGATCTGCAGTAAATAAACTTGGAGATCCAGAAAAGTCATTATCTCCCCTTGAAAAGACTAAGATAAAAAGCAGATGGGGGGAAAAAAATCTTACTGTTGACTCACTGAAGTATATAAAATTTAGACAATCTCTGAGGCAAAACATTCATTTTTCTATTCAATAATACTAGGATTTGGCATTCAAGAGGCGAAAATTACCTTTTACCTTACCTAAGAAAAGATGTAAGCTACAGAAGAATAAATCCTGATATTTACTGAACCAGAGAACAGTATCAGATTAACCTTTTCATATTAACATTCATTATTTGACACTAAACTGCTATTTTGGCAATTATACAAAATTAAGTTTCTGCAAGATATTACATATCTGATTATTTAATATCCTGTTCTATTATGATCTTTCATTCCACTGCAGTGGCAAAGTCTACTTCTATGCTTCACCTAGCTCATTTTCCCACACTAGGTGCACTGATATGTAGACTGAAATCGGCCTTTTCAACCAATTAGTACTGTTTTTTCATGCTAAGTAGGCTATAATGCTGTAACTTATTTTTCTGTAACAAGTTCTGTTACAGAACAATATGTAGCCCTGTAACAAACTTCCACTGAATTGATCAAAATAGCTAGAAAAATTACTCAATTTTAATGTGTTGCATATTTTAAATTTCTCTTTAATCTGAATAACTGATGGTAAGTTTGCACATTTTCAATGAACATGAGAAAAAAGTTTTAATAGTTCACTCAAAATTTCACTCAGGTTCACCAATTTAACCATTGTTCATTTTATTTTTTCCAAACGAAACAGAACTTTGAAAGGTTATAACAAAGGACTTCCTCATTTTTTGGCAGATTGTTTTTGATTTCTTGAGACAACCACACGGAAACCTGGGGTATAAAACAAGAGAGATGCTCAGTTTTTTCACAATACTGTTTTTCTTTGTATTGTTGTTTTTATATTTTTGCATACGTTCAATTTTTACACTGCAATTAAATCAATCAAAAAGCTCTGTCACTGAATAGATTTTTGGAATATGCAGTTGGAGATACTTAAAACCAACTGCCCAGTTTTCTTCACTTCATCTATCTGGACTAAGCTCTCAACTTACTGTGGTGCACTGTGACTTTAGCAGGGCTCTGTTGTACCACCAGACAAAGAATTTGGCCCAAGTACAGATTTAATAGCAACTGAAGTTTTAGGAGACTGAACACGGTTAAAATTATACAAAATGGTAGAGGCTGGAAGAGCAAATGAATAATATCCTCTTCAGAATGAAAAGACACCCTGTGACCAAATGCATGGTAGGCCTGACTGCTACAGCATTTCTCAGAGTATTTATCTTCTCAAGGACATTAATAATGGAGGGCAATATCTAAAACATTGTCCTCAGAACATCCTATTTCCATCTTTCATTCATGCAGATAGTTTGACGGATTTGTCGTTATTCTTACATCCAGAAATATAGAACAATAGTTCTTCAGCCAAAGAACTCACCATCCTTGTGTCTGAGAATTTGCCTTGAAATAGTTTTTCCCAATGACAGAAAAGCCTAATTTTCTCCCAAGTGCTATAAAATTGCTGATATATCTCCATATGGCCAGGAAACCTGGCTACATCTACTCCAAAGGATGTCTGAAGTATTCAAATTCTTATGCAAGGCTTGTAGGTACACAGAGCAGGATTTTTTGTTTTGATTAATTGTTTCATTTGCCAAGAGTAAGAACAGAAAGGGTGATGAAAACAAGTGGCAAGTCCTCAATAGTGCAATGAAGCAGAAGATGAGAAATGTCATTTTAATGAATGAAAACTGAAATCAAAATGTAAATGACACAGAACACTGATCAGGGAAAAACAAAGGAATAGATCACAGTGAGACATACCAAATCTTATATTAAAACAGATAAGAATACAAAAAGATACCTGTGAAATAGGGTAAAATTCGCTAAGAAAAACAATGCTGCCTAAGCATTATGAACTCATGAAGAACAAATGCATTTTTTCAGATGCAAAAATATTCTCTCATCCCAAGTTAAGGCTAAAAATCAAAATATCAGTAATTTTGAATAACAAATATCACTTTCTTTGAAACTCTTCAAAGTTCAGAAATAGCTTAAATTTCTAAATTGAAGTCTTGATGAAAATAGGTAGTTTTCAATCAACAGTTTCTAACTTCTTCTCCCAAACCAGAAAATTTATCCAACTAATCCTTTCCCCTTCCAGCACTTTTAAATAAAATGAATTTCCACTCCAAAATCTATCACAGAACAAGATTATACAGCTACTTAGATTAATTTCTCCTTGTTTAATTTTAATGTACTAATTGACATCTTTGGACTTGCCTATACAATTATTCTCCTCCTTTCATGTTTACAACCTTGTAATCCTTTCAGACTATTATGATCTCTCTCCTTAAATATCTCTTGGAAGAATTATGCAGATTTGGTCCTCTCAATCATTCTTTGGCAGAGACTCCCTTCAGGCCTCTAATTGTTTCTAATTCTTTTCAGTGAATAGCCTACTCACCTTTCTACTGCTGAACACCAGAATATTTTAAAATGAACACTGAGTTGTCCAAACCCAATGTACAAAAAGGCAGTACAAGGAAAAGAGGGGACTATGCAGATCAGAGTGACTCATAAGCAAAGCTCCTCATTTGAAAGACAAGTATTTTCATATAGCCAAATTTAAAGTTTTGCATTTTGATGCAAACAATGCCAGACCACGTTTATAGAATGGAAGCTTGTCTCCTGGAAATCAGTGCATCTGAAAGCAAGCAATTATATCCCTATGCAATGCTGTGGCTAACGTGAGCTTCAGATGAGCAACCTGGAAATAGTGAGCAGGAACAGAGTGAGGATTATAGGCCACGAGGAAGACCCACAGTATCGAACTCTGCTCCCAGTGCAGGTGTACAAACTTTTTAGAGGACACTGCAGACAGGAAGGTGGTGCCAAACCAAGCCCCAGCCTTTAGGTGAGAACTGGAAGAAATACCTTGTAGCCAGAGACTTACAGCAATTCAAAACCATTTGTTGCTGTCAAAAAGAAATTGAAAGGTAAAAAAAAACCAAAAAAACAAAAAAAACCCTATATTCTAAAGGTGTCAGGAATCTATCAGAGAATAACATAACAGAAGCCAATGGTTGAAGGCTGAAGCCAATATCTGATTTCCCATGTACAATTTCCAACCATGACTGTGATTAATTATTGGAACAAAATACTTAGAGAAGTGGTTGGAAAATTCTCCATCTTTTAACACTTCCATCAGTATAGGATGACAGAGCACATAATATAGAGAGGTCAGACTAGATCATCTAATGGTTCTGTCTGATCTTAAACACTATGCCTATTAATTGATACGCTACAACCAGCAATTAAACAATTCACTCCTTTCCACTTTTATCACTTACTTTTTCAAATACTTCCCTTTTGTGTTAGTGGTAATTTTGTCACCATTTTGTGGTAAAATACTGGATGTTCGCAAAGAGCTTTGGGTTTGCTCACAATGGACGTGAGCCCTGCAGGGTTAGTGTTCTTCCTCCCTCACTGGCAATCTTGATGGTTTATTTTCAGCTATGCTGTTGTGAAGTCCTGTGCTAGTTCAGTCAGTCCTTCTGCACAGTTTCAATTGCAGGTTTGCCAGACTCCAATATCCCTCCCGGAATCATTAGATCTGAGGTGCCTCAGTACCAAATTTTCTAAACCGGTAACTCCCATACAGTACTCATCTCCAACCTTTAAGATTTATGTCACTTTTTAGAAAAGGGCTGATGCAGTTTTGAAAAGTACCTTGGGTCTAACATCAATTCTCAGTGTAAGTCTAATGACCACGGGGCAGACATGTTGACCTGCATACATTCTGTCTTGATATGTTCCTGTCTACATAGTCTTATATTGACAACAATAGCAGGTTTTCATCCTTTTTCAATTTTTTCCTCCATATCTTTGTTAAAGGCCTCATTGTTTAAAAAAAAAAAAGTTTAGCAATTCAGTCACTCTCTAACAGCCTGCCACTCATTCCAACTTCTCTCTCATTTTGTTTTCTCTTTGATATTTCCTCATGACTGTATTAGTAAAGCTACATTCTTAGTTGCTATGTGTTTTTGTTTAGATGAAGCTAAAAAGAATAACTTGAATCCCAGTGCAAAGAAAGGCATTGCTGCTTGTGGATAGGATGCACTTCCAACTGAGGTTCAATCTTGCCCTTTGCAGTTGCTGGTTTTAGATCTTTTCTTTGTGGGGGGAAAAAAAAAAATCATGCCCCCCCCAAAACAAACAAATAAACAAACAAACAACCTTCTATTGCAATTTGTCTCCACTTTCAATGCAGGATCTTTTATAACCCTCAGGTCCCAGGGCTTTCTCTCTTACAAAGCCACATTTATCACTTCTCAGTCTATCTTAATTCCCCCAAAAGTGCTTTCTAAATGAAGTAATAAGTGCTTGAGTAGAAACTTGACCTCAGAATGATTTGAGTGTGTACTTAAATGCTCTGCTGAATAAAGTTCTAAAAACAGAAGAGGATATACCATTATCTACAGATCCACTATGTGCCATGAGAATTTGCTTAAGCATGAGCCATATATTTTAATCCTCTACAACAGCAGTTATTTGTATAACTGTTCTATCCCCATTTTCATTCCAAACCATAACACTGATGTTAAGCTTTAACTGCAAAAGCCATTATCTACATTACAAGTTTCTTGCCCATAATCTCTTAATTGCCTCAAAATAATTAAAATATTTCCCCACAATAAAGCAATTTTAACAAATAGGTCTTCAGTTTAAGTTTTAAAGTGCAAACAGATTTACTAAGTTCTTCTCTTACAGAGTCTTACTTCATAAAGTAACTTGTCTTATAAAGTATCCACAAATTCTTACAAAGCCAAATCCCCACAAGCTTCTGATTAGTAGGATAGGGCAGATAAGAATTCCACCCTTCCTAGGAATCACAAGGGAAAAAGGATTCTAATGACACCAGGTTGATATCTAGCAGAGCTGCTCTTGCTGTCTTTCATTTCCCCAGGTTTAGAAGCTGATAAAAGCAAAAATCATGAAGTTATAATCCATGCAAATGCTGAGTACTCAGATTGCATAGTCACTTAATCATTAGTTGCTTTGTTAGACTTTGCTTTGTCCCTGTGAAATCACCACCATTCACTTTGGAGAAATAAGAGACATGAATTAACATGCCTTTATTGCCATAAAATCAAAGCAGTCACCTCCATCCAGGCACAAGACAAAGCAAGAACAGCTCACAACTGTTGTCTGTGTTCATAGCCATGTTCCTAAGTAATTCAACCCCTTCGGTTTCATGAAGCAAGATGGTCAGGGGTTAATGAATGTCATCCAGCAGAAAGCAGCTCTAAAATATCTTATCTACTTTACACATTAGTGTCCTCAAATATTTGCTAAACTTTACATTGGGCTAATTCTAGCAGGCTATCCAAATTTTTCGTTTAAATCTACTTCCAACTTATATTAATGCTTATCATGCTATTACAATAATTATAATACTAATTAAACATGACCTCACACCTGCTCATTAGGCAGCATAATTCTGGCAAAGCATTCAATCATTCTAACTTAAAAAGCTATCAAATTTTGTCTTTCTTCTATTTAACATGAAAAGATAATCAATTTTCCAGGCTAAAAGGTAGCAGCTTATATCAATATAACTGTAAATTCTTCATATATGTTAAAATCAGTATCTAATAGGCTTCAGGCCCACATTTCTACACTAACAGTTCCACAAAACTTTAATACCAAGTGTTTATTAAGTACTTTGAGTTGCCTTCTCAAATCAGCATATCATCCAGGATTCTCTCTGGAAGACTCGCTGGTGTGCTATCAGCATATACTGCTCATGCAAAGCCTTGCTAATCTGCATTGACGCAATCTTATTATGGACACGAGAAAAAACAGTTATGCTAGGTATAGGCATAGACAAGCCTGGAGCAGGAAGATAAAGGACTGAACACTGAGAAAATGAAGATGGAATATAATCTGTAGACTGCATTGTTCCAATTGTGGTATAAAAGAGGAAAAACACTTGGTGACAATAGAGGTGGTCTTAGGGGAAGTCTTTTGGTACTGCATAAACTACCTGGCCACAGGTATGTATATTTTAACGCCTAACACTACAGTCACTAGGCCAAACATGTTAGGGGTGGGCTTGTGTGTAATAACCCTGGCTGAATCTTTGCCTTTGAACCAAATTATGATAATTCTTAAAGGCAAGTCTGAATGCTTGAGATGTCCTGACTGTGACTTGGCTGGCATTGCAGTGATCAAGACCTTGACATGAACACATCAATAAAACCCATTATGGAAACACAACACTAACAACGAGGGTGACCTTGAATACCAACACCAGTACAGGCAACACTCTCCATCAAGAAAACTCATCCTTCCTTCACTTCCATTGCTTTATTCAGGTAGGGAGCTGCCTTCCACTGAGGGAACATTTTGTTTCGATCAGATCCATCCCTCTAAAAGCACTATTTAAGATCTAGGATGAAAAAGAATTTTGCCCGCTAGGTTTCTGCGGCACCCATGGTGCAAAAACGTGCACTCTGCTTTGGGCCAGATGGGGGATCCTTGAGGTTGCCTGGGGATCTACATCCTAAACCTTTTGAAGTGACAAGGTCCCTCCCACCCCAGCTCCTCCTCTGATGAGGCAAGAATCATCCCTGCAGACAGTTATTGCATGCCATAGTAGGGTGACTGTCTTTCTCTGCAAGGGCCAAAACTGCAATTGATACAAGAGAATCACTGGAGAGGATCCCTGATGGGAATTAAATACCTTCTCAGCAGCACTCCCAACACAGATATATATACATTAATATTCTAACTATGATTCTTCAGACAAATTCTTATTTTTAAAATCAACTCTAATGAATTCATATTTAAATTTATCCACCCATCTAGATTTTTTCCTTTGTGATTTACGCATCAGAGCAGACACACGAGTTGCAGAGCTGTGGCAATATTTACTGTACCTAACTGAACAATGACAGCTCTATGATTTAGAAGAAGAGAAGCAGCAGCAAGTCCCAGATTAATTAACTTTGTAATGTCAGTGCCAGTCAGCGTCCTTTTCCATTCCAGTTCTTCACATGTGGCATCGTAAAAGAAATCACAAGGAATAAAAAATATTTTCATCATACACTGGTTATGGATTTCAGTGGGCTCCCAGTTAAGCCCTCAGTTAGCCTTATTCCTACAGCAGAAAGCCTCTTAGTCTGGGCTATGTTGTGCAGTAAGGCACAAGGAGGAAGCCCTACACTGAACCTCAGAGCATGTAACCTCTTACCTTGAAGAAGTTATTGCACCACTGACCTAACAAGGCAGGGGACAACATTAACAGCATTTCATACTGTGAAGTTAACAGATTCCAATCTGGTAGGATTATTTTTTGCAGGGAGATAAATTCAGGGAATATGATTCACTTGACTGTAATTTGACAATTTATTTCAATGATCCTTCATCACCTCACAATCTTCATCCTCCACAGGATGGGCAAACGCTCTTATCCCCAAAGCCCAGACTTACACTAAGATGAGATGCCTAATCGCAGCAAGAAAGTGAGGATGTGGGCCTAAATTTCTTGTGTTTAGGTTATAATTCAAGAAATAAAGAATGAAAGCATAATTTCTCAAGTCGAGTTCTAGCACAAGAACTGAAATACACTTTTCTGATTCCTACTCACCTATACTTTCGGAGATCACAACAATCTGAAGGTGAGGAAGATGAGACCTGAAAGTGGAAGAACACAAAAATGAACTCATACATCAAAACCTTTTAAATGACAAATTATTTCTAAGATACTAGTGCTCATGCATGATAAAACAGACAGTGATTTTCCATATTTTGCCCAGAGAATATATATAACTGAACTGAAAACTTGTGGCTTGCTGTTTTGAACCAGCATGAATTTTTCTGACAAGTTGTGGGGTAGATAACAGAACACAGGCAGAGTTAGGATGACAGCTGTGTCAGCACAACACAACTGCAATAAGACATTCTCGTCACAACATTTACTGTGTTCCCCTGATCTTTAGAACACATTACAAAAAAGTCCCAGGAAAAAGCTTTTAGCAGTGCAAACTGTTTTCATTCATTTTCATTTTGGCTTCCACCCCCCCTTTTTAAAGGGAAAAAATCATGTTATGCAAGCTACAGTGATATGTTTTTTGCTAGAGCTGTCAAGTCCTGCCATCAATGACCTGACTTGTGTCAATGGTGAAAAACAATTCCTAGACTAAATCACTTTAACAGAAGAGCATTTGTTACTCAGGAAGAAATGGTCTAATTGAAAAAATGTCTATAAACAGCTCATTACTTAGATTTCAGAGCCCAGAAAGCCAAGGTATGGAAACACAACAAATGCAGTGAAATCACACTTTGCAGAGGCCCTGAATAAGTGTTTTATTTAAAATAGGTTTAGACTGCCTTTTACTTTTCTTTCATTCCCAGTTGATGAGGAAGATGAAATGCACTTTTTGGCACTCTAGACGGCACCAATTAAACTTGATTTCTTGTTTGAGCTCCTTATGGCTCCACTTGTCTCTCCCTTCTAAGAGTATTCTGATTTGAGGATTAAACTTCTGTTTTGTTTAGAGAGAAAGTGTTGCTCCCACCCAAGCAGCCTAACTTGCAACTCATGAAAATACACATACAATTCCCAAGCCCTACCATAAAGTTAATTTGACCAAAATTTGCACTTTGTTTTTATGAAAAGTTAGGATAATTTTTTTTATAGTGTAAGCTTATGAAGGATGGATTGTCTCTTATTACTTGATTATACAGTACTTGACATAATAGTCTCTTGATTGTAATTGCATAGGCTATGCATATTGCATTACCTGTCTATCTTTACCAAATATATATATTTTTTTATCCTCATCTTTTTTTCTTTTTGGATGTGAAATCTGCAATTTCCTATTCATAGGCCAGTCCCTGGGCTAACAATACCTCACCGCTGAGCTATGCATACCTCACAGATTGGACCAAGTACAGACAGCCCCCTTCCTAGGCCAAGTATACTGTTTAAGTCTGAAAGCAGCACTTAATTAACTATAAGGCATGTTCATCTCACTCACAGTCTCATCTCAATTAGCTTAATTTCTTTAGACATCCATGTGGCTGCCTACGTTTCATTCTAGTTCCCCTAAGAAACTCCCCTCGCCTCAAGAGAAATTGCTCCAACACCACGTGATCCTGACCTGCAGTCCTTTTAGCCCTCTAGGTGTAGCAAAAGATGAAAACCAGAGTTCCTTAGAGCCAGGATATTTGGCATTGACTTTTGACAGTCCTTAAGTATTTGAAGAAAGCCATAGTCATCTCTTCCTAGTCATCTCTCCTTACAAAGCCCTCTTAAACTGAAACAATACATTAGTGCAGCAAGCATCTCAATGTACAGTATTCAGAAATTACTACAGAGCACCTAGGTCCCACTGCAAGTCTCTATAGACACTGCCATTGCAGGTATCCCATTTCTTAACACACTTCAGTTTATATTTATACTTGTTTGCAAGTAGTATCCAGGAGCAGACATGCTAAAGGAAATAAATTTTAAAAAAGCCACTACAAAATCCCTTCTCACAGACTACCTTGACACATCTGTACCTTCTTCAGTTAGTACCATCCACACTAGCTAAACATCAATACTTTTGGATTGTTCTGATTTTTTTAATGTTGTTCTTCTGCTGAGTAAATTCCGCTTCATACAACTTCTGTTAAAAGAAACAGCTCTTCTTGCAAAAGAGGAAGGCTTCAAAAAGGCACTGCACAGAGAGGTTCATTGGACTGCTACAGCTATTAAAGAGGCAACAAGAAAGCACCTATCCTCTGAGAAAGACTTCCCAGAGACACACAACTTGTTGAGAGCACACTCACTTCCTTCAGCAGGTGACTAACATGCAAGAGTCATGGGGAAGCCTCATGAATGTAATATTGCTGGCTGAAAGCAACAAGTAAAGCTTCCCTTTTTAGTCGCTCTTTCAGAGGCTGGTGACAGTTGGTAAGATTTTCATCCCATTTACACCAGTACAAATCTGGGATAATTCCTTTAAGGCCAGCTCAGTTGCTATGGATTCATACAGGTACTGCAGCCCACTAGTTGTATTCCACGCAGCAACATTTGCTCATTGCATCTGTTACATGGGTACCATAGGTTGTCCAGGCAGGTTTTTGGCATGCATAATGCAAGCAATGGCACAGCTGTGAATATTGCAGGCTTTATTCTAAAGGGGGGTGGGGAGTGGGGGTGTAGGGCAAAAAAAAAGAGGAAAAAGGCATGTTTACATGTCTTGTGATATATAAACCTGGCCCAGTCAGACAACCAAAGTGAGACACAAGTAAAGAGAACATGGGAGAAAGCAGCAGAATCTGGGGACATCCCAGACCCTCAAGATCCAGGCAGCTGTTAGGTTTACAATTATTATTGCTGAGCCTGCTGCTTGCAGTCCAGGCAATAGAGACACTGGAAATCAGGGGAGACAATCAGTTCTGAGTTCTTCTACAGGCTCATTGGGACATCCTGAGGGTCTGCGCCCCTTTGTGTTTTAGGCCCACATCTGCAAAATGAACATCATGGCAGCAGAAATACAGAAGACCAGAGATGGAAAACCTGAGAGCATAACTCCATTGACCTCTGCAAAACTATTCCTAATTAATGGTGGTGTCAGAAGCAGGTTTTTCCCTCTCTGTGTTGTCTGAATTTTTCTTTCCTCCAGCCCTACAACTGTCAGGCAGGAGCTACCCACTGCAATCAGATGTTCTCATTTCAACATTCATCAGTATTTTCTCTGCTTTCTGGGCACTAATGAAAGTTTTTATGCCACAGTTTATTTACAGTACATTCAATTCATGCCTCTAGCCATCCTAAGGACAACCCACACACCAAATCTTATAAAGGCATTAGGGCTTATTTTAAACTTACTGATGATACACAAACTACACTATCTGGCTGTGGACCATCACATTTAATTGCCTTGCACATCTGAATCACATTAGAATTATTCAGGAATTTGGACAAATTAGAATACAAACTACAGATAAACTAGCCATCTTGATCCTTGTCAGCATAACCTCACCAGCAGCTTACAGCAACCTGCTCTGAATTCTATTTAACAAATGGATTTCCATTTGATTGCTGTATTATATTGTTTGCCTAGAAAAATAGCAGAAATTTTTGCTGGTGTGCTCGTTTATCTTTGCATTTATATCCACATCCTGACTAGGTGCAAGATATTTTCCATCATAAAGCTTGCAAAATTATATGTATTATTCCCAATACTGAAATTATGACAATTTTCTTATCATTAAATTTTCCAATTAATAATTCAGATGAGTCTCAACCTTACAGTGAGAACATTCAGTGCAAAACCTGAGAAACAAATTGGCTGTGTTATAAAAATTAGATAGGCATTTCTTACCCCAGCCACAGAAAAGACTAACAGGAGGGACAGGCCACTACCACACAAATAAAAGCATAATTTAAAGACAGAATGTGATCAGTATGCAAAACTGCACAATAACATTAGCATGAGGAACAACGTGCCAGTTAGGCAGTGTGATTCCTTGAAAGGTGAAGAGCTCACTCTTCTAAAACATTCTCCTTACCAAATGTGTTTTTCCTTGTGACAATTTCCATTTGCAGAGTGCTGCTTGTGCAGCCCACAGCTGCGCCAGGCTGAGATTTGATGTGTTTGGTCTCCTGGAATTTGGACTCTAAAGACCTTTCCTGTTCATAATAAAGTTGCAAGACAACCTGTTAGCGCTATTTCTTTTACTTATTGCACTAAAGTTTTCAGAACACTTCCTAAAAATGCTACTAAACACTAGGCTGCTTCTGTTTCCCAGCAATTCTGCAAAAGACAGCTTTGTCACAGGCTTGGATGGGCTAAAGACCAACCTTTCAGGAGGAGGTGTTGTGCCTCACCATGTGCACACACTTTGGTACTCTACAGACTACATGACCAGGGTGGATTACCACTGCCATCAAGGCCTCTCTCAAGTGATATTTGCACACAAGCATGTGCTGGATGGTTAGTCCAGAGTCCGCACACCCTTTGAAACCATCAGCTACCAAAACCTCCAAAACTCTGTATCAGTAATTTCAGAAGTGCAGCCTGGGAAGTCCTATATAAATTTGGCAAAAAGACTTTTAATTATGAGCATCTTCAACCAGCCAGTAGAGGTTGTGACCCTGTAGCAGTCACAAGGTTACTTCAGCTGTATAAGAACGTGGGTAAGTGCTGAGCACTCAAAGCTGTCAGCCCTTCAGAAGCCAAAAATTCCCACCTCTACATATTTCGGACTCCTCTGGTTCCCCCTACCTTTCCTAGGGCTTTGCATGACAGCAAGAAGCCACACAAGATCTGCCTGTTCCAGAGACAACACATTGCTCAGACTGAGCTGGGTCTCTGTTTCCAAGAGGAAACCATTCTGACAGGCCTCAAGTCTTAGAGTTCAAGGGACCTGAAAAGAAATCCAGCAGTTGGGGCTGTCTTAGGAGGATATGGAGAGAAGTGGCACATGCATTATACTTTTCTCACCCTGATATCTGCTCCTGTGAAGTGGTCCTCTATGAGCAAAACTTCAGAAACTCTTGTCCTATAACAAACATGATAAAAAGAACATAAGCTTAACTTCACAGTGTATTACAGGAAGAAACCAGAAGAGTCCTAGATGCAACCAAAAGGTCAAAGAGGTATTAAAGAAAAACAAGCTTTATTATTTCACTTGGTTGCACATTTTAACACTTGAAATCACTTCTAAACAAATGTCTGTTCTGAAGGCTACAGTTTCTGGAAAACGAGGCACCACACTAGTAGCCTGGATGAGCAGAAAATGTTTGATGTTTTCCTTTTTCATAAATCACCATATTCTTTGGCTGATGAAAAATGACATTCAAAATAGAGAGATTAACGATGCTCTTGTTGTATTAATACATACGTAACCTCTGAGACACAGCCACGTTTTAGCATGTTCACTATGGGCCAGATAAAACTGATATCCGAAAGTCTTCTGTCACCAGTTTTTTTTGTGATTGTGCCCATGACAGGAAGGGTACTTTACAGACATTCAGTAACAAAGTAGTTCTTGTCCTGAGGAGGTGTTAAGGATAGACAAGCAGAAAAATATTAGAAGCAGAGAAACAAATAACAGCAAAACACCAGGGAATTTAAAACAGTTCTTGAGACATGCGGCAGAAGTTAGGTTTAAAAGTGAAAAGAGGACATCTGTACAGAAACTCAGAGTAGCTAGACTTGCACAGTGATGTTGTGAGGAAACCTTTACTGGAATTCCTATTGAGTCATTTATGACCAACAGCAACTTCAGCATAGATTGGACGGGGCCCTGCATGAATGCAAAAATAAATCATCCAGATAATGTAGTAACACTTCAAATGTACTTAATCGTCATGAATTTTTCTCACTGAGATTTAGAGCAGCACTTGCTCAAAAGGGAATGATTGCACAATTTGAAATGTAAGCATTCAGAGATCAAATTAATGTTTAATTATGAATGCTAAAAATAAAAACAGAGCTATTAATTTCAGGAGCAAATGATGAGCCCTTGTGTTATGAAGAAAAAATAACATCCCTCTAGAAATATCTTGAAAATATTTGAAGAGTCTATTGATATTTTTGCTTTAATTTACTCAAATTATTGCCAAAATTTTACTCTTAAAAGTTCTCGTATGAAACTATTTTTTATTGCCTCATACAGTTATTGCATTCCATGAAGATCTCAGGTTCATGAATAATTAATCCCTCGCTAATGGGAATTTATTAAACTAGAGGAATTTGGTGGAAAGATATGTTGAAAAAGGCTTCCTAACTTCAATAAAAATGCTATCATCAAATGAAAGTTGGAGAGTTTTGTGGCCAAAAAAAATAATTGAATACAGCACTAGCCTTAAGTGAGTTTGTTTCAAGAGAAATTTCTGCAGGGTAATTGAAAGACCCTTTCAGTAGAAGTCCTGGGATAAGCAAGATCACTCTTTCCCAGTAGTTAAATTTCATACTGGGGAACAGAGTTTATTCAGAAGTCCTCCTAGTAGATTTGGAAAACCTAATCTAAAACTGTTCTTAGCCAAGATCTCCATGCAGATCATGAAATGTATCTCATGTCTCTCAAAGGCCTCCCTTGGCAGACACCTGTATAAAAGGCATTTTCAAACATATTGCAAAGGTGAACATCCTGGGCTTTTTAGGACTGCAGTCCCTGCAGGAATGCTCCAGCATCCTTTAAAACATATTACAGAAAATGGGAAGGAAAGAAAGCCATCTTTTTTCTCCCCATTATTTGTACCTGTGACTACATTACATGAGCAGAAAAGCAGTCTCCCCAGTGCCAAGGCCCAGACCCACTAAACAGTCATACTGGAACATGAAACTAGGAGTTTCTGCTTGGTGGATGAAGTGGTACCAATGTCAATTCAAAGGCCACTTTGTATATCAAGTATTTGTATAATCATATCTCAATCTGAACACAGGATTTTCAAGAGTATTAAAGCCTCTTACAAGTTGGTCAAAATACAAGCATTTAAACCAAGGATTATGTTTTCTCCAGGTCCTGGTTACATTTTTATTTCATAAGAAAGGACACATCTTCAGTAATTACAGTGGCTTTTAGTTCATTTGCACCAAAGAACATGCACCTTAACATATGCAGTTGTAAAAATCACAGGAGATATTGTTGAATCCCTCAGAAAAACCTCAGACTTCTCACTTCCAAATTTCCCTCTCTGAAGGGCATTCAAAACACAACAAATAGCAAAAATCCCTAAAGGTATGTAATTAGTATAGTAGCTTAGCTGGTATGTTCAAAACCAAAGAAAATATTCTATACATCATTAATAAAAAGATTGTTAAAAAGTGCACTTCTTAAGTAGAAACCAGAGATCCAAATGTAAATTATGAGAGGAGCTTGAATCCCAAAAGCACTGTCTTTACTTTAATAATCATATAACGCATGGCTCTGCTGCCTTCTCTGTAAAGGACTCAAAATGCCAATTGCCCAGGGAAGTATGCAGCTTCTCAGGTGAATTTTGCAATTCACCTGAACTTGCAAGCAGCCACAACTAGACTGCTAAGAATACTGGAGTTAACTAAACTACACTATTCTGCAGGGTTGTCCTGCAAGCTCAGCAGCAACCTGGTGGCAAATTTACATTGTCTTTTACAGATAGGTGCAATCCGAACAGAACAAAAGCTACCTGCTCTGGCTGGCATGGCAATATGGCCTGAGCAAGAAACTCATCTGCTCAGAGGCAGATTTGTTAGCTAGAGGCCATCACCAAACAACCACAACTACACAGGTCTAGCAAGCTTGTGGCATGAGCACAGCAAGGTTCGTTCATCTGAAAAGGGCTATGGAGCTACCCCTAGTTGTAGTAGTTTGAGACTTTGACAAGAATAGAAATATACAGAGGACCTATTCAAGTAGCTCCTTATTCTACCCAGCTTGCTACAGGAGGCAGTGCTCAGCTGACGTATCTTCTAGCTTCACTGACTTCAGCTTACACAACCAGGCATTCACCACAGTCTGTTAAAGGTTTCTGAACAGTCACCCTCTTTGGCCAAAGGTGCAGTATGTTCTTCACTAACAGACACCGCTGTGAAATCTAAATGTCTTCCAAGAACTAGATGCTCTGGCTTGTTTTATTCATGTCTCATATCTACCCTCACTTTCAAGGCCTGGTGCATTCCTTTCTCTGATACAGCTGATGTATACATTTTTATGAATAGTATTAAGCTTTTCATATTTCCTTCTCATGTTCTGTGATTAGTTACATCCATTCCTCTTTGCTTTCTTCTCCTGTTTCTGGTCTTATCTTCTATGTCATTTGTCACCTGATATTGCCACTTGCCCTCCAAGCACATTCTCCCTTTTCCTTCTAACCTCCTACTATTCTATAAAGCTTTCATAGATTGTGCCCTGTGTGTACTGTTACCCTTCACTCCAGCTCTAGGAGAGCATCTCTGAAGAAAATCATGCACATTGTCAATTTAAGCACTACATAAAAGCCTTGCAGAACTGAGTCTTAGACTATAAATTGTGGGGGATTGATATTAATCTCTCCTACATGTATTGTGCCAGATAAAAAGAAAAAAAAGAGGAATTTCTACATATTTCCAGATCTGTTCATACCACACATCCTATGGAGAGTATTCAAAGACTCAAATATTACCTCTTTACATCAGGTTGCAATTCACCTGAGTGCTTACCAACAGTCATTTAATTTCTGAACCATTATAAAGAAAGAAAGAAGGCAAAATGAACAGAGTTTGAGATGAACAGTACAGTAAACTGAACAGAGATGTTACTTCCTTTCATACTTGTAGAGGAACCCCATGCCTTCCTCTCTCTCCAGTATTAAAATCATCTAGGAAAATTATGTATTAAAAAAAACCAACCAACCAAACAAACAAAACAAAACAAAAAAAAACACTCCCATACAATTCTCACTACTTCCGTACCAGAGCAGGGAATGAAAAAGACATCTGAGAAGATAAAAGTTCTGTAGATGTTTGATCTACAGTTCACAGAATGCATGGTTCATATTAATGGCACAAGTATCATTTTCTTTTTTGTACTCAAAACACAAAAGTGAGAGAAGGAATCAACTAATGTTTGCTTTATAAGGTATCATGATATTCTTTATCTGATACTCAACTTAGATCATTCTTTATGCACCTAAAGGCAGAAGGGCTCTGGGATTTACTTATATCACATAACAGGAAGGTAACAGAGGAGGTGGCCATGCAGTACAAGATAAAAGATAGCATAGTTTACAGATAAGATAAACCTAATGATATTGTGAGGTAATTCTTTGTTGCTTGCTTACAAGAGAATAGTAACAGCCTGAACGTAAGAAATTTGCTATCTTAAGGTAAACAGGTCTGTACCAGAGACAGTACACTTATCCATAAGTTACACAAATTACTTTTCTAAGGACACACTTCAAAAATCTTGTTAATAAATTTCTTTCAGAACTAGAAACATTACCAGAGTTTTGTGACGCTGCTGATGAAAATTGGAGACAAATAGATCCAACCTGAAGCTGCCTGGACCACAATTTCAGGCATCTTCAACTGCTGAATTTCAACCTTGTGCAAAGAGCTCCTGCAACAATTTTTAGATTAAAAGGCACTTATCCAAAATGGGGAAAATGTAAGGAGAATGACATTTGGATGAAGCTTTATCATTTCCACGCGCTACCTAGATATTTTCTGGTAGATTTCTAAATAAGCCTATGTAGAGAGATATCCAAGGACTGAGACACAGAGGTGAATAAACCTAGTGCCTTTAAGCTTCCACCTTAGGGCAACAAAAGGAGCCATATTTACACCTACCAACCCATCATTCCCACTTATAGACTAGATTGCTCTGCCTTAACTTGGAGAGTAGGGCCTCACACATGCCAGAATTAATCAGATTCTGTGCAGAAGTCAGTTTGTTTTACTGTGAAGTTTTACTACCACCAGAGATCAAGTACTTACATCATTGGGTTCCCCCCCCCCTTCATAAATTAATGTCATTCCCTGATTTCCACCCTTTGAAGTGTGAAAATATCAGAGATATGACCAGTCTGAACAGAGTGGTGAGTCATAAAGAGATAGGTAAGATATTTATCAAAGAAAGGGGAACGTGCCAAAGACTCTTTGCAAATACTGAGGCTATGTCTACACTAGCAAGTAGTATGGCCCAACAAGAGTAATTTGTAGAGTTTGTCTCATTTATTTCTGAGAACCCAACATCCATACTACATGCCTTTGGCAGTAGGGGATACTTTAAAGTAACTCTTGTCTAATCCCATCAGTTGGCACACATTAAATATGCTTTTGGAGCTCATCTTCTGGTTTAGTTTCACTTGAAAGAAGTGCTGCTGTTTGTGTACTCTGTGAAACAAAGCATTGCAAGTGACAGCAATTGGGAGATCTTTTTAAAAAGTGCATTTCTGGCAAACTAAAATACTGATGTAGATGCAACTTGCAGGACAGCCTATAATAGAAAGGATCTACAAGACAGTAAAGCAGTAATCAAAGGTAGAAAGAGAAGTAGACAGAAAAGAAGCTAAGAAAGAGGAGAGAATATCTAAAAGTAAGATGTCTCATTAAAGCTGGAAAGCAGAGAAAGACAAGAAAGGAGTGCAAGTGTTCTGGGATTTCTGGCTACCTTTCTAAGGACAGCCAGAACGAAAGCCTGAAAGGCAGAAGTTAGAGCACAGCAAAATGAAAAGAAATGTACTGAAGAGGAGATGAATACAGTGTAAGCATATAAACTACTACATATCTAAATGCAGAAGACAAGGTGCTGAAATGAGGACAGAAAAACTGAGAATGAAACAGTGAGGATGCAAGAAGTGGTAGGAGGGGGTGGGATTAAGAGAATAAGCTGAAGGTTAACCAACAAAACCAGAGCAAATATTTTCAGTTGAAAGCAATGTAAACTCTGTCTTAAAAGCAGGATAAAGGAAAGTTTGAAATCCCATGATTTTTTGATCTCCTGGTTTTGCTCTGTTCTGCCATAATCTTATAGATTTAAATTTGCCTGTTCCCTACGGAAAGGGTCATTTCATTGTATTGCCATACCCTATTTTCCCGATTAGGCCTATAGTTGAGGGATTTAGTGACTCACCAAAAGCATTGCAGCTGAGCGAACACAGTGATTCTAACTGCCTGTTAATTAGCAGGTTTTTGAGATAAGGGCATAGTTGAGTAATTTGCATCCTCTGACACCCCAAATTAATAATGCTCCAGTAGCAAATAATAATGTGGTAGAGATTCGCATTATTACATTTGATACAGTGCAAAACAGATTAGAACAAATCTGTCTTGTTTATTTACACAGCCTAGATCATTTCAAAATGGTGAAGATCTTTAGTTTGGCTCTAATATACAATGCCTTGTAGGGCTATGTACAAAGCTAGAACTGCTCTCAAAGCAAGATTCAAATATTTCTAGATTACCATTTTATGAATAAAATTAATTAACCAATAATTCATTACATTCTAAAAGATTCTTCTGACCATAATAATCCTTGTTTGCAGCCCAAACAGTATTTTGTAATTGCAGAATGATGCAGCAATGTGGATATTTTTTGATTATAGTTCATTACATAAGATTGTGAGGAAGAATTTGTCTTTGAATCATAATAACTTAATTGATACCACTATGCTAAAATATTTTCAATGATTAAATTTCAGTTTGTTTTAATCAGTTTTATATTAGAAAGATTTTAACAAGATAATGTTGTGAATATTATTTCATTGCATTATAAAACTTTGGCTGGATCTCATAAGTAATTACAGCTCCAGTCATCTTGAAAGTCTGACACAAATGTAATTGAATTTTAAAATTCCTTTAAGATCATACAGTATCAAATTTCTTTTATTGTTCTCTACTACCTTTAATCAAATTTAAGCTTTTTTTTTAATATATATATTGTCTAAAATTTATACTTGCAAGATAATTCCAGGAAGCTTAAATGCCAGACACCAGAATCTGTATTAGGCCTTTGCCTCAGGACATAAATCAAACTCTAAGAACACAGGCAGAATTACAAGATGAGGTTACTTTTCTATACAACATTGGCAATGATTCCCAGAGACTGTTCTCTCCGATCTTTCACTCTATCCAGAGCCTCTCTCAGCGTCAGCATTCTCTAGCAGCCTCATTCAGATATACAGCAGCCATCAAGTAGACTGGGGCCTGATTCAATAAGACATTTCTAGCATGGGCTCACATTATCTCAGAGGCCTTTCAGCACTGTATTTAATCACATAACAGCCCAAGATAATCTCTTGAAGAGATAAAAGGATATATTACAGTACTGCCCATCCTTCCTATAGACACAACCGATTACCAGAAGTTTTAAAGTGGCAATAGCAGCTTTTGAACTAAATAGCTGGACAGAAAGAGATACAGAGACTCTTATAAAATGCAGTACAGTTGTTACTCAGCCTGCCAAAATATAGGCACTTACTCTGTCATTTTCAGCTGAACTCCTTCTGACATTTACGGAGAAGGTCTAGAAAGAATCCCATAAAACCTAGTACCACAGCTTGAATTAGGAGTAACTCACCAAATCACTGAGCCAGTCATCACTGAAAGGATACCGTTAGCTTGTATGCTAGAGAGACAATTGAGAACAGAAGTGCAAAATCCAGGTACTATGGAACAGCTAACTGCCAAAAAAGGAAGCAAGAAATTGAGAACACTCTGGAGAGTGGGGGGGGACCAGCCTCCCCAGCTATTTGCATTAAGTTGCATGGTTCACTAAAATTCAGTGCCCTTTGTTAAAATCCATCATAGCTGCTGATAAGAAGATTAAGACTACGTACGTTTTTAAGCCACAATATTTGGATCCAGATTTCAAACAATCTAAAAGTTCAAGGAAAACTGGATCCAAAGTCTTGATACAGGCTTATGTACAAACTAAAAGGAACACAAACTACAAACAAATGGAACATATTTCCCTCATTACTTAATTCAAATGCCATTTGCAAGAGTCTTCCAAGAAACTCTCTCTGAAAAAGTCATTTTAACCAAGTATATGAAAAATGATAAAGAGCTTTTGTATTTGTGTAACAACACCTCAAAAGAATAAAAGTTACACATGAAACATTACTATTACACACGCTTTCTGGATTCTATGACAGAGACAATCTATTCAGAATGATGTTCTGTATTAAAATACATTTATAGACCTATCTGACCAAACATAAGTCAAGCTAATAGTACTCACTGCAAGATAACATGCTATATTTATACGGAATTAAGGTTGAGAATACATATTGCCTATACAATACATGTGTGTGTCCATATGCACAAAGACACACACACAAAATGTATTACAATGATTTCCAGATTCAAGCAATGCAAGTTCAGGGAATGCAAAGTTAAAAATAAGTTTACAAGCAATCTATACATATGCAAATGCACAGTTATGCCTAATGAATTTTCTATTTGCTGCAGAATGGCCCAGCTCCAATCTGAATGTCAATGAGCATCCCCTGCACAGAATAACCTGATGACAATTTTCTAAGTGACAATATATAAGCTAAAGAATGAAGAAATATGGGGAAATGAGTCGGTCTTCCCACATTCCTTAAAGGATTTCTTTTTTTTACTACCGTTTATAAGCCTTTGTAAGGTTCCATGTGTGTTTGCAATAAATTACATAAAGTAGCATATTGATTTTCTCACAAGTATTGATTCCCTGAGAGTCTTAAGTACTAACTTGTCAAGAGCACAAGAGTAAAACAGAAATACAGACACCATGTAAAAAAGTGTTTTATTTTTTTAGTAAAAATATTTACACAGTTTACTTTGTTTATACAGTCACAAAAACAAGTTTAAAACTCTTAAGTTTAGATATGAGATTTTGAGAACACTAACCTATTGACTTCCAGAATTAACTCATTATCTTGAAAATCTTGCCTTAGAATTCTTTCACACTAAAGATGTAAAAGACAAAGATGATTCTTTTAAATTTTACAATAAGCTGAGCTGATCAAAAGGCCACCTATTTCCAAAAGAGGCAATCCCACCTGCTTTCCTGTGTGTAGAGGAAGCTGTTTTCCCCTGAATTACACTGGTGCTTGTCTGACCCTTCAGTGACCAGGGAGAGAGCTAAACTAATGAAAAACTAGTTTAAGAAAGCTGTAGTGAAAAGCTACAGAAAAAGATTAATAATTTTCTTCAAGTTTAGCTACTCAAGCCAGTCTAGGGCTAGATGAGCACAAGAATGTTGACATAAAAAAGGCAGAAATCTGTGGCCAATGCCTGGGAAGAGAGTAAGACCAATTCTTTATCAACTAACCACAAGATCAGCTTAATTGTATTATCAAAGCACACATTTAAAGGTCACAGAAAAAAAAAAAAATCTCTTCTACTCATAACAAAAATTCGCATTGCATACCTTGACTTATCCATTCTGAAACACCTGACCCTATGCCTTTGATAGGCTCACAGTAGACATCCTGAAAAGTAACTATGGCTTGTTATTGCCAAATCTTGATTTCTCCAGCCCAGTCACATGTTGCAAGGAGTGATGGCAAGACTGGGTGAAATGTTGCACTCACACAGGCTTCCCTATGTGCAGACAAAGTGCGAATAATCCTAGCAGTATTATAGTTGTAGAAAAACACTTTGCCATCTGAACTTCCTGTCATCAGGAGTGTTCCATCTGGAGAAAATTCACAGCCCACTGCAAATCCTTCCACCTGTAAAAATCAATAATAGTGTAAACTCCTGATACTGATTAGGTAAGTTCATTGTGATCTACTGAAAATGACCATGGTACAAAAACGTATCTCTAAATAAACATGCACTAATGATTTCTCCAGGTGTGTATTAAGATATAGCTATAACACATAATTAATCAAGCTATTAACTGTTCACCAAGTCTTCTAATAACTATTTTACTCAGTGTATATGATTCAAAACTGATTAAAATACAGGAAAGCAAAGCAAGCCAATTAATTTCTATCATTCATTTATACTCCAACACTATCAGCAGATATATTAAAAAGCACTGATACTTTGTTATCTGTCTTACTTCTAGGCTTGAATACTAAGTTTTCAGTGAAGAAAGATACCTTATGTCCTTCATATCTTTTCTTTTTGTTGATTCGGTAAGGTCGCTGGGAAGAAAACAATGCCATGTAGTTTCCATTTGTCTGAGCAACAAATACAGACTCTTTTGGGTGCAGAGACAGACTTGGACAAGTGTAACGCTCCTGAAAATAATTTAAAAGATAGCTTTGTTGTAGGAAATGAAACATTTGTTCAAAAGAATCAGGTTATTTCTTGGCATATTTGAAAGACCATAAAATACAAGGTAAACATAAGTTGTGTCTAAAATATCTGTTACATAACAGAGAAAAAACTTAACTCGTTACACTCCACTGAAAGTCTTACACCAAGACAAGTATTAAATCAAATATTTATCCTGACTTCCTAGTTTTTCTGACAAAAATCCTGTCTCCCTCTGAATGACGAACTGCAGAACTACTGTAGGAAGGCAACTCCCACCTTTTGGCACCCAAACATTCTCTTCCTGCCTAAGGAAAACCTTGGGGAAAAAAGTCTGGACATGAAAGTGGCTCTTCTTGTCCCAGCTCTTCCTCTGTATTCATACTGTCCCTTCTATACTACTTCATACAGTTCTCAAGTCCTTTGTAATCCCTGCAATTCTGGCCACACCGACAGGAATATAATTCACCCCATTTTGACACTGTTTTTCTCCCTTCCCTACTTTTCCAAGACAAGCAGTTAAATATAAGTTTACTAAAGTCAGAAGTCATTTGTAATAGTGACTCGTCATTCAGACTGCTGTTGGCTCTAAATTCAGAAATGTCTGCAAAAGCTAACATTTACCTTTAGGCTAGTGTTCATGTTTAAGATTGAATTAAGATTAGTTTCAAAACATAGTAAAAGCATTAGAAATCAACTACTCTTGCAAGGTTTCAACCAGGTCCAAACCAGTCATGGAACAGCTTCTTCTAATTTCAGTCCTGCCGAAAGACACAATGCCAAAATTTTGAAGCCACAAATACAAATTAAGTAAGCTTTGGCTGTAGGATGGTTCTGCAAGTGAGGGACAGCAGGGTGACAGTGAACGCTGGGCACAATGGGCCATGTGGTAGGGTGGGAAGAACATCAGAATTTTTGTCATGTCATTTGAACGTGCTGAAATAGGAAGGAAGTTCTAGGTAGTGTGAGGTACTGGGCACTGAAATCAAAACATCATTAGGTGGTGCATCTGGGTGTACTCAATGGCAGAGCACCACATGCTTCTGAGGGGAAACTGGGTCTAGCAGTAAGGAATTAGAAAGCACAATGTAATATGGAGGGAGTTAGAATCATCTGTGAACTTCCTTAGCAATCTCCTTTGAAGCTGTCAGCCTTTCTTGATGATTCAGGCCTTTAAACTTCTTGCCTGCATGGATTACTGAGAAAAATACTGCATTTGCCTCTGAGAAAAGGCAGTGTTGCCTCTGATTTAGACTTACTACGTATCGATATGTATATATCAGGTTACTGTTACTGTGCAAATATTAAATTCACATAATTTGTCAATAACCCTCACTCCAGGTGATGAAAAATGTACCATTTTGCTATCCTAGGAAAACTGTGGGGACAGAAACATAGTACTAGAGCAACAACCATCATACGCCACTGGCAAGCTAGAATTACACTGCAGTGGACTTGCCTAAGTCCAGGTTGTTTTTAAAGAATAAGTAAATGTTGCTAAAACTCAATTTATATTAAGAGCATTTTATAAATCTCACAATGATCTTCTAGAATATCAAAAGCTTTTTAACAACACTGACAAGCATGAAGTACTAAATCATCACCCCAATAATAATAGTTGTTAAACCTACATGAAAAATCTGATTAGAGATTTTCGCAGCACTTTGGAAGTCCCATGCAATAATGGTACGATCAGCTGAGTCCCGGCTTACTGCATCCGTGCTTGTAAGAAATTCTCTTCCTTCAGGGAGAAACAATATATCCAATGTCTGCTGTATTGCAGCTTTGTATACTCTTATCACCTAGTAGACATGAAAGTTTGTTATTTTTGTAGAGATAAAAAGGGCATAAAAATCTATTCTCAGTATTAATGGCTGTTTCCAATAAAATGTGTTATTTTAAAATGTGACAAAAGTAGCTCATTTTTAAATGTTGAAATACAAGCATATTAACTAAGTGGTTTGTTAACGCATGTGAAGAGTCCATGCACAGAGAAATTAAGTGTTATATAAAAGAAAGCATCAGTTTGCTATTCACATATTCCACACTGGAATAACAACAAATTTAGGCTTTAGTCAAGCACAAGAGCAATTGCTAGCACACTCTCATTTACCCTCTTAGAAGGCAACAATCACACATGGACAAAGCTTTAGGACATTAACATTTCCTGTACAGGGGGAGGGAGTCATTGATTAGGATTAAGAGAAGCCTGTTGACAGAGAGGAATTGCATTTGAATAATCTCCAGAGAAGTGTGTTATATAAAAGAAAATAGGAGTTCCCAAATCTAGATTCTCTTTCATGACTTATACTGAAGTGGGTTGGATACATGAAGAAATGGATCCTCAGCTACAGGATTCTGAATATTTTAACAGCCTGCAAGTTGGACCTTAAAAAGTAAGAGTTTAAACTACTCTAAATAATATATGAATATTTTCAATTTCCTTTTTTTCACCTTTCTTTAGGAAATTCTGCAACTGTGTTGCCTATTTTGAATTTTGTAAATCAATACCTTTCCCTTCTTTTTCTCTGATTTGCCTCAAATGAAGAGTGACTTCACGGCAAGTGGCCACATCAAGGCAATCCATCTCTCTGCACGTGATGATTTTTAAAACTAGGATACTGGAATTCTCTTAGTTATTAATATCTAAATTTCTCTCTCCAAGATAGCTAAGAGATATTAGCTTGCACTTCTACCAGGCTGCCCAGAAGTCAGTTGTTCCTGTAACCTAACTAGAAATGCCAACAAAGCATAGAGATTTTGTGAAGTATTATACTGATGTGATTCTCAGCTTTGTGAGACATTTCAGTGCCTGCCTTATACCCATAACATTGCACATGACTATTGAGTTCCTGGGCCCAGAGCTTTTCTAGATACTGTAAGCATATACATTTTAATAAAAATAGATTTCAGGTATTTCAATGAAATATTCTGGATTCTACCCTTCAAACTCTGCTTTATACTTTAACCAACAGAAGAAAAACAATTTAAAATATCAAATACAACATGAGAATTTCCTAATTCTTGCCTTAAACTCAAAATCTATGACTGTTTGGAAGTGTTCAGAACCACTTAATCCTACTTTAGAGTAGAGAGCTACACTAGATGATCTCCTGAGGTCCCTTCGAGCTCTGTTACCAGCGATCTCAGTGCAGCAGCTGCTGCAATTGCCTTTCACAGGCTCTGTAAAATACATGGTTTAGAAACATACGGTTTGCATTCAGCGAAGAACCTTGGTCAAGCAAGCACTCTACACACACTGTAATGAGATCAACGAGATGTAAACCTGCCGAATGAAAACCTGGCACACTTTTCAGCAATCTGCCCGCATTCTTAAGAAAGTGAACATGCAAATGTGTTACTGCTTGTCAGTTGTTTTCATCCTAGTAATCTGCACAATATACAAAGCAATTAAACTTTGTAAAGCCAAAAGTGGTGTTTATATATTCATAGCTCCTACTTTGTCTATGGAGAAATCACCGTACGCATCTCTCTTCAGAGTTAAAAAAGGAAGCCCACAGTTCATTAGTAAAGTAGAATATTAAGCTATTTCGTAGGTGCAAAAAAGTAAAAACAAATATACCCTATTTATAATAGGTGCCTCGAATGAGAAATAGAAACCATAGAGAATCCTGACAGCTGTATCAACTGACTGCAGCAGAACTGAAAATAAATTTAAATTGAGCGGGGGAAAAAAAGGGGAAAAAACCCCAAATGCTCCAGATGCGGAGGGGTGCTCTCCCAGGCAGGTACCTGGCGGAGGCAGTTACCTAGCAACAGGCACCTTTACGGAAGCGACGAGTCCTGAGTCCCAACCCCAGAGCCGGCAAGACCAGGGAATGCAGAAGCACAAACACACGGAGAAACAGGCAGAGAGATGCAGAGGCAAAGGCCAGCTAGCTCCGGGAAGTGAAAAAGAACAATGTTCAGCAATAAAAGATAATAAAGTACCAAACGGTGAATCGGTGTAGTGCTTCTTTAATATTTTAATATCTTAAAGATGAAACCCACAAACTCAAACATACTGTTTGGGTCTTCAGCTACTCGAGGCTTCCAAAACACCTTAATGGGTACATACATATCCATACATACTGTTTTGCTTGTCTGTTATTTAATAAGACATTAAACCAATTTTCCCTGCTCAAGTCTTCTGTACTAATTTTATACAGATAATTTTCTGTTACAGAGCTTTTTCTAGACCTTTGATATCTACCTCAGAAAAACAATGCTGTTTAATCATCTGACCACATAGTAGGAACAGACTCAGAACAACAAATTAACACTGATTAGCAGCTGGAAATGTGGTATACATAATATTTAAATTCTCCTGTAAAGAGAGCTTTCCAAAATAACTAATTGCAACATCCATGCTCTGAAAAGTACTCATAATTAAATCTGTTTTGTTCTACCTTAGACAATTAATTCACGACATGCCCAAGGAACTTGCTTAAGGAAAGCATCAGTCTTCCTACCCTGCTGGCTTTAGTTTGTTAAGAACAGCTTTTGCTCTTTTTCTGTTTGCAGATTTATCACCCATAAGCCTTTGAAAACCTACAGTCCCCTTGTTCAATCTAAATATTTTCTGGACACAAAAGAAATCTTTTCAAAGGAAGGACTAATAGCTTCTGGTGTCAACAAAATCCAGCATAATAATAAAGCTTCTTTACTAAGGCAAGAGTTCATGGCTGCAGACATTCTTCAAGGAAGGTAATTTAAGCAAATTAAATCAGTTTCGAATAGATTCTTATAGCTCTGGTGATTTGAAAAGCATGCTGCGATGCTGAACTCAAGTTATGTATTTCTATATGGATGGTCTATCATACTTCTCTGTATAAAATATGCAGTGCCTTGTATTTTGTTTTTCAAGAGAGCTCCAAGCCTACATACAAGCACTTCAGAATCTGCTGCTCTCCCCAGCTCCATGTTGGCCACCCGTAACCTACGTGCACTTCACTTCCAAAAATCCACTCCATCTTTACCTAAGTCATGAGAGAGAGACATGCTGTTACACAGTTACTGCCCTGAGAATCAGTAGATAAAGGTCCCAAAACCTAGCACAGCTACAGATAATCCAGATGATCATGGAAAAATCATTAATTAGTCTGTGCCTTGATTCCAAACCTGTAAAAGGGTCATATTTTATTTTTCTACTTCTTATCCAACCTTTTTAGATTGAGTGCTTTGGCATGAAACTGCCTCTTCCTAGCAGCATGTTGGGTAATTAATACGACGGGAGCCTGATCAAGTTTCAGCTGTGAAACAGTGCTACGCCAATACTAACAATAACAAGGAAATGTGCATTTCAGGTTTAAAAAAAAAGGTTTTTTTGCTACTGCAGTGGAAGCCACTTGTGTTGACAGAAACCAATGCTAATTTATCACAGTTTAAATGAGCTACTCTTACAGAGTGAGCTAATTCATTCCAACCACATGCTAATCTCCATAGATTTTCTATGTGGTGTTGAGGTTGATGAGCACTGTTGGCTTTTTAGCTACTCATGCACAACAAAAACAAAAATAGAGTACTTTATAAGAGCAAATGAACAAGTAACAAACCCAATTTATGTTTCTGATCCCCATCTAAAAAGCTTTAATGGCAATTTTAATCTAAAAATATGAAAATACCATAGACAGAAAGGTCAAGAATGGTATGGTTTTATGTTCTTTTAGATTGTTGAGTTCTTTTAAAGAATTTTAGCATAAACCTGGTAAATTTTTTTATGTCGCTGAAAAAAAGGATTTTGCTTTTCTATTTAATTAAGTATTTTTGTACTGTTTGCAACTGCTAATGTTTTGAGACATGAGCTCAAGATTGCATAAGCATTCTGAGCATAATTAAAAGGGAGGGGAGACTGATTAAAAAGAAACTGTTGAGCTTAATCTCGTATTGACTTATATGACTTCAGCTACGGACACTGTATACATTGATTTTTTAAAAGACCCTTTCAGATTGCTAGAGAAGGCATGAGAATCCTGCGACAGTTTCAGCTGTTCATTAGAAAAAAATTAAAATACTTTATCAGATTTTCCATTTCAAATTGTCTCGCCATCTCAAATACATCTCAAAGAAGTGAAATCTATACATAGAAGAGAGACAAGGAACATCAAAGATACAGAATGATTTCTCTCTGAGGAACAGTAATCAAGGACTTTTCGGTCAAGAAATGGAATGACTGAGGGGAATTTGAAAGAATTTGAAATAAATAAGTCTGAATGACATGGAGAAAGTGAACAGCTTCTTCTATAAATTTAAAATCTAAAGATTCAGAAGGCAGCTTCAAAACATACAGAAAGAGATGATTCTTTGCACAACACATACTTCAATTGATGAATTCCTTGCTACAGGATGTCAAAGATGCTAAAAATCAAGAACAAATAAATCCACAGAATGAATTCACAAAAAGATATGAATGACAAAGACACTCTCTATGGCTCAGAGTCTCAAAACTGTAACTTAGAAATGCCTGCGTAACCTTAACGTTTCTTGGGAATTATACCAGAGAAGTTTGTCCTGCCCCCCCCCTTTTTTTTTTTTAAAGGCATACTGTCCCCTGTTGGAGGCACAGCACTGGACTAAGACTGAGCCTCAGCTCTGCCTTGAAACAGCTGTTCTTATTCAATCACAAAATATCATAATCTTCAGGGACCTATAAAGTCCCTGCCTGCGCTCCACCTGTGCAATCTGTCTCAACTAAAGACTGTTTGGTCTGTTGTCTAAACACGGAGCAGAACAGGATCGGCTATTCCCCAGCACCTTCCCCCTTGCACACCCATGCTTCAGAAGCAGGTCTGTTTTGTTCCTGGCCTATTTCAGTGCTCTCTTTTTCAGGAGTGGCTGCTCCTGGATATGCACAGACTGATCCACGATTCTCATCCTGCAATACCACGTCTGCCTGCCACACAGAGGGACTGCCCATGTATGCATTGTAGCCACAGGGCTTTCATACTCAAAAAGGACCACAGTATGTTAACAGTAAATTAATATTTAATATTAATATTTAATATTAATCAAAATAAAAACACCATGACGCACGTGCAAATCTATCTGCACCATATTTCTTCAAACTTTTCGTTGATGGATTCAGATTTCTCTCACAGTGCAAGAAGAATAACTTTAGTTTTCTAAAGTGCAACATAAATCATCTTATTTTAATTACATTGTTCATCATAATGCCACCAGTATATGACTATGTATTGGCTGTTTCTATAGAAACCAGAAGTGCAAATAATTCCACCAATTTCTACAGTCTTTTTTATATTTATATGCCATCTAGAGACAAATTCATTAGGTTTCCTAAATACGTGCTACTTAACATGACTGCATCTCATCTTAAAAAAAATTGCAATAGAATGTTTCCAGGGAAACAAACACACTGCACTTGCACTCTAACTATTCTTTAATGACTTAGGCTTAGCTCTTTATAAACTCAAATACAGAGAAATAGATCAACAATATAAAGAGTATCACCTTTTTTAAAGCATACAGCTATAGATGATTGTTTGACTTAGCTACAAAATTGTAACTATGTTCAATTCAGAATAATATACCAATATGGAAAAAGACCTATTGCTACTCTACCCTTGTTTCTATTAATAATAAAAATTCTGCAGTGCATTTCCAGTCTAATTTTAGAAGTTCAAAATAACTGCTTCCACCATTTTTCTAATTTGTTCTACAGCTTATAAGGCCTCAATTTCAGAAATGGATATTACAACTGGGTGAAACTAGGAATCCAAACCTAAAAAAATTAAAGCATTTAGCTGCAATAATTTTGCTTTTGTGAACACAAAGAAATCCTTAATGTTGAGCTAAAAGATCCAAGCTCAATCCTTTGTTTTGCTTCAGTATTTCAAGGAATATTAAAGTTTCAGGTAGAATAAGTGGTTGGAATACATACATTGCCTCCTGTCTAAAAAGCTAATGTGGATTGGCCAGAACAGCAAGTGACAGTGCAATGCAGCTGGCTTGGACATCTTAAGACATTTCTCCACAGCTCAGTAGAGAAAGAGAATACCTCTAAAATACATGACTAATTTAAAATGTCAGTGTTACTGCAGTTATTGCAGTGTTCCTTTTACAGGACCATCTGCTTTTAGAGGTATGGCTGCGAGGTCCAAAGGCTCTATGGGGACTCTCTTCAACATGATGCTGTCCCTTTGGTCAACAATGCAAAATGTCTGTATACACATTTTCCAGATCTTTCATAAATTTAAACAATCCATTATACAGCAATATATAGTATCAGTCCTTTATACAGCAATATAAAATCCACAGAATAATCTCTTCTCCAGATAGATGAAACTGGGTTTAACACAAACAGAATGAAATACCACTATAAGGAATCTTTAAATTCTATTCAAATGCCTCTTCTATTTATTTTTTCAGGCTTTGATTACTTGTCTCTAATATTGACTTGCTTGTATGCTTTACATTTTACTGAGCAGTTAACAAGCTGCTCCAACCATTCATTTCCCTGTGAGGTATATTGCTTAACTTTACCTTGAAGATTTTAACTTCCTTATTGTTCTTCCATTCTCGTTCATCTCGTGCAATACCCAGTGCTACCTTTGAAATCATTTTGCCTACTTGCTCAACAGAAAAAGGATAGCAGTAAGTGTTTTCAGCACTTTTTTTTTTTTTACTAAAACAGATTTGATATCTGCTTTTCTGATTAATAGCCTACTGTACATTTCTCATGGGTTTAGCTAAAAGACTGCCCCAAACCTATCTTCATGTATTTTCAGCCACTGCATGTAAGTAATATATATGTGTAGTTGGACAATAGTTTTCTTATTAGTCATTTCCTCCATTTCTGTGATGCTTATTGCTTTTCTCTGAATCTCCACCAAAAATTCTCTCAGCAGCACAGGCTGAGAACGTAACATCAGTTCCTAAGTGAGAAGTCAGATACTTTTCAAGTTATGCATTTGAAATATAATGGTTATTTTGCCTTAATTAAGATGTGCAAGTGGATAGCCCATTAAAACACAGGAATACATTCTAAAGAACCATCTCTGAAATTGGATTAACGCTGAAATTGAGTCTTCAATGTGCAGTGAATAACAAGACTAAAGCACTTGATTTAGGATGTTTGCTATATCACCAAAATATGCTGCAAGGCCTGAAAATGCCATCAGAAATATGATAATGGGGGGTGGGGAAATCATTACTTCACCCACACAATCATTCCAAGCTGAATGACAAGCTAAATCACTTGAAATAATACTTTGAGGCAAAACAGGACCAAAGCTACTGCAAACTTGTAACAGCAATAATACCAAGGAAAATCTTGTAATGAATTAGGATGAAAGCACTTGAAAGATATTAAGGATGTTTGCATCAAAACAGAAACTAAGCAGAACGAGCCCTCAACCATCTATTTCAGTTAAGAGCAAAAAGTACTCATTACAACAGGATAAATTTTGAAATATTAGGCAGTACACTTTATCCAATCTTGACCATGATCGTAAGTGTAGAAGATGGAAAAGAATGATAACAAGTTGTTTGTATCATTTGAACAAAGATAATGATATAAGCTGAAAACACAGGAATACCTGAAGAATCTACTGAAAAAAACCAAAACTGGGGAGGGAGAAGCAGACATCAGATATTGATAATTCATGCCTAATCAAACTGTTCTATAGCTGATAGTTTGAAATGTAACTACATAATTTTGCATACGTGGTATTAATTCTGTAAGAAGGAGCCATAATCAATCAGAGTTTGATTATTTTTCCCCCTTTTTCGACTCAGCTATGATCTTCAACGTTCACACACAGTTCTTCAAATCAAAACACTATTTTAAAATGAATGTGAATTTAGGTGCTTCACAGTCTACTGAGATATGGCTACCTCAGACAGGAAGAACAAAGGACAACACAAACTGTATTTCTCCTCTTTGGAAATGTTCCAGCGTAAGACAGTAAAATACACTGTTGCTTTAGTCAATCACAATAACTAGAAAAGCTATGGTTTTCAAATTAACAAACATGTCAAAAAAAAGATCAGTATCTGTTTCCAGGCTAAAGCTACACCTTCCAGTTCCTAGGCTGATTAAACACTGTGCCTTATTAAAATTAATATGCCTAATGCACTGCTTAATTGGATAGTTTTCTGACTGACAAAGTTCTGCATGAATATAATTGCATCCCAATGAACAAAGCAGGTAACGGCTTCTAAAGCCTTCCTCAGAGAATCAGGTATAGAATTGGTACAAAAGAAACAGGCTGGTTTTGTGTTTCACTAAGCCTAAAACCTTTCCTATTCTGTGTGTCAGAATACACATGAATTCATTCATTTATTCTCTTGAAGAGTAAATTATTTCTTTGTAATATTGTGGGATACTACCATTATCTTTTCATTAGCATCAGCTTATAGAAACAGAGTTGCACAAAATCCTTCCAAGGACAGCAGTGTGCTGCAGGACTAGCTACACAAGCAACCATTCATTCTTCACCATTCAACAGTTTAAGGTAGATCCTAAGGATGGTACTTCAGCATTACAAAATGAGCGTATGGCCAATTAGTGAGATAAAAATGCATTATTCTGCTAGTCTAAGTTTTGCTATATATCATATCCTGGCCACAGAAAGCACTGCCTACTAAGAAATCATATCATTAAATGGGATCAAAGGATTTCAGAACGTGCATTCAGATATATTACAACAGCAATACTCTCAGTCCAAACGAAAAACTTCATAGTGCAACGATCCTGAGTACCCTTTACATAGCCAATAATATTAAAATGAGGACATGGAATGGCTCATGGAAAGACAAATACCTCATTGCACCCATTAGAAAGAGGCACCATGCCCTGATCAATAAGTAAGGAGGAGAAAATAAAAAGCAGTTGGGCAGCAAAGTTTGTTACAATAAAATACTGTTTCACTCTCAAAGATAAAATCTGTAATTAGTAGAAAACTTAAGTGCTGCTTTAGAGTGAATGTATAGTCAAACTCAGTGTTAAGTATTCACATTTCACTTCTACTAGCCTATATAAACATAAATGGCTTTTACAGTGCCTGTTTGTCCTCTGGAAATGAATTAGGGATGTTGCCAAACTGTTCACTAGTGGGTCTGCATGCAGACACACCTGCAGCTTCTACGGCATTCCCTGCAACCCCACAAGAGGGTGATTCCAGTCATAACTTCATTTCTTATTACTGTGCAGTGGTAAAGTACTGAGAACTACAGTTTTTCTCACTGCAATTTTGCTAGACATGTAGTTTACACAAAAACACTAGAATTAAATATCAGATCATATCAAGCAAGGCTAGGTTTTATCAGAATTACAGAAGATATGAATGGGTGAGCTGTTAAAGCCTACAGTTTATCAGTATTGGTCCGTTCCTGTGCCTTCTTACAACAGTGCCTTTTATAAACTAAAATACCTTACCAATTTTACATTGCTTCTTATTTCTTCATCTTCTACTGCAACCTCTCTCTCAGTTCATGTGCCTGCTCCTTACTGCCATAACGTTTCATGCAAACCGTGTCCTACACCCTGTCTACTTGCCTTCTCCCTGTTCCAGTAACACTGATCATCGGTGAGGGATATGAAGGCATTTCCGCTCTTCTGCTTTTCAAAAACAGTTTATCTGAGAAGACTTTCCCAAGACTATCAAACTGCCCCTTGTCAATCAATATACTCCAGTCTTGTAGCAAGGACAGGCATACATTTCTGCAGGAGGCATCTTCTGTAGTGCAGCAAGCTAAACTGATTGTCAATATTTGGCAGTTACAGCATGGGATGCACACACTGGTCTGCATCCTCTTTCCAGGCTAAAAAGCACATGCTGTCCAATATCTGCTCCAAAGGAACTGTTTTGTGACACTGTGGTTAAACAGGCCTGAATTACAAGCAAGTTGGTCAGACAAATCATTACATAATTTTGGCTGTGGTTGAGCCAAGGCACCAGTCTAACAAGGGAAGGAGCTGCTTTCCTTGAGCAATGGACATATTTAGTGTCTTCTTTGCTTGGAATAAAGTATTGCTTGATACCTTGTCTGGTACCAAGGGAAAACAGTACCGAAACACTGAAATTCCATGAAGAGGAAGGGAGGACTCGAGAACTGCGCTTTTCAGTTCATTTCTCTTGGTACAACCATAACACCATTCCAAGACAAAACCAAAATACCAGGCATTGGCATAGATACCAAAAAAGGAGAGTAGCAGACTCAGGAGATGACTCAAGAACAGTTTATTTAGCACAGACAGTAATATATGTTATTTAGCCCTTTAACTCACAGTACCATTCATGGAAAAGCTTATTGCACCAGATTAGAGAGTCTCAGAAAGAACATTCTGTCACCCACTTTTGCCATCTTCTTCTTGACTAGGATCAAATATCTCAAATTTGACATTATGGTCAACAATCTAACTTTTACAAAAAATCTATTCCCATTTTCCCATTTAGCTCCTGAAATACTTTTTAAAGTAAGTTCAACATAACATGACATACAAATGGGTCCTTTACGTTAAAAAGGACAGTAAAGTATATAGTTAAAGACAGCACCTCCTGCCCACAATTAGGTCTACTCTTAGAGTTTCAAGAAAGAAAAATTATATTCCCTACCTTATTTGCATGCTATGGAATCACTGGCCCTGCTGTTCAGGAGAAAAGACTTTCATTAGTCTTTATCCCCTTTGCTCCCCCCACTCCCTCCAAAAAAAAAAAGGAGGAAAAAAATAGTTTTTGTTCTACAGTAAGTTTACATGGTGACCTGTGATCATACTCAATGAACACCCTATGAACTGGTATTATTTTCCACTTGTGTGATATATATTTCCATGTTCCGTCAACTCCTGACTCTAGAGACAGTATACTAAAATCACTTAGTGCCAACATCACAATACTGTATACCATTGCAATGCTAGGGGAGGAGCAGGGAGAGGAAAACATTCCCACAGAAAGTCTCAGAACTTTTTTAAAAAGTTATATAGGTATTTATCTGAAGTATTCACTGTTTCACAATCTAAAACTAGAATTATCTTCCTTAATGGAACCATTTTGAGTATCTCTTTACATACTTATCAATGAAAACTAACCATCATAGAAGCATGATGGATGGGAAAAATTCCATTGCTTTAATTCTACTTTTCATTAAGTTTTTCATGCTAGTACTGTAACTCTGAAACTCACAATGAGTTTATCTTAGAGTAGTCTCAGACTTGGCACTCTGGATGTGTACTCACTCATGCTTTTCCTTTAAGCTCTCATCGAAGTGAGGGAAGCCTAAAGGTACAGATCCTACACACTTACTAAACATTCTCATTACCCAGACTGATTTAAATTATTTTGTCAAAAACCAGTGACAAATCTAAAGGAGCAATTGCAGCACAGGAACTAGATTGCTGATTACTTAAGAACACTGTAGTCCCTTAACAAAGGGACTCCCATAACTACTTCAGAGCTCCCCTCATACATAAAATCTCTCCGCTGCTACTCTGCTTAGAACATCAAGGTCAGACACAGTGCTTGGACAAGCAGCCTTAGCTTTGTTCAGAGCCCTTCTGTCACCCTCAAGAGCAAACAGATGGCTGACCAGGATAAGCAGGATCCGCAAGCACAGGAATTCAGAGGAAATCAAAGAACTACTTGGATGACAGTCACCGTTGTTCCATGCCCTGCTGTGTGCACAGGCACACCAGCTCACCTTGCCTTTCCACAGCTAGGGAATACAACTCTGGTCCTATCTGAATGGCAGCTGGGAGCACATCGTCCTTTAAGATTCAGGATAGAGTAGAAGCAGAGGCCATACATGCCTCTGTGTGATCTTTCATGAATGTAAAACTACTCCAGGCTTCTACACGGAAGGTACGTACACACACACCCTGATCCACACACAAACAACTTAAAGAACTACAGTTACCGTACAGCTTACTACTAACACACCTGCCCCCCCCCCTTTTTTTTTTTTTTTTTTTTTTTTTTACAATTCTGAAATGAGCTATTGGCTTTATTTAATTCAACTATATATTACTCATATGTACAGAAGCCAAAAAAATTGATATTTATTGTGTGCAATATTTCTCTTCATGCTTCAAAAACATTAGAGGTTCATGTCAACACATGCAACACAATCAATGACTAATGCAAGATACTTCAGGATAACATCTCATCCAAAGAACACCTCATCTACCAGTTTACTAAAGCATAGCATATCCAACTTAGGAAACATCCTAAATGCTAAAAATTGAATACATGATACTGATACAAGAAAAGTAACATATTAGTCAAAGATACCAACGTGAATGTGAATTAGCGATTTCTGAGGTATGAGATTAGTTTTAGAACAAAAAGTAAATTCTTTCCAAATACAGTTTTAAAATTCTACCAGAAAATTGTGGGTCATGTTAGTTTTTAAACATTTAATCACTAACATTTACTGATGAAATGATATCATTCTTCAGTACCAGAGCCCTCTGAACCTTTGCTTAATACCTTACCTAAAAGTTTACAAAACTAGAAAACACATTAAAAATAAATAAATAAATAAAATAGAAACAGTTTTTAAAAATGTTTTGCTCTGCAATGACCACAAGTGGAGTCCTGACTTACTGCTCACATTCGAGCACTTAGCAAGCATAATTAACTACCTTACCTCCTTTCCCCCAAAAGGGTCCTTCATCACTCCCTTGAATTAATGTACATTAAATAAACTAAAGAAAGGGAAGAGGGGAGGAGGGGGGAAGATTTCAATTACCTTAGAATTCCTTATATCCCAAGCTTTAACTTCTGGGCTGAACCCTCCACAAATGAAAATATTTGAATCTGTAGGGCAGAACTTCATTGTGGTGATCCTAAATTCATTTTTGCTGCTAAATATCTGCTTCCCTAAAACAAAATGAGAAATGAAGATGAAATTTTTTGCATGAATTGAAATATTTTATTCATTTTAATACAGTTTCAAAAATACTTAGGCAAAGTTGGATATGTTTTTATTAGCACATTTCAAGTATCTGGGACTACTTGGATTTACTGAAACTATGAGACTGAACTCACTGATTTCCATCCACATTCAATTCATCCTGCTCATGGGATTCTACACCATCCTATGGGAGAACAAGTGGATTTGCACACTAAGGAGAGGAGCTCCACAGAGGTCCCAGTTCAGTTGACATGCTGGGCTAAGTCTACAAATCCAACAGATGAACGTTTCTCTACAGAGAAGCCATAGTCTTTCTTTCAGTAGGATAAAAATAACAGCTAGAAAAGACAACTACTGTCTGCATAGAAATCCTGTATCCCAAACTACACTCCTCTCTTGAGTTGTTTACTTATACTTCTGTGAAGAGGGGAAACTTCATCTTCAAAGTGGGAAATAATTTGCATACCATCATACCCAGGCAATGGCTGTTCCCATGGCTACACTGTTCTCAACATCTAATTGTGTACACTAATCTTCGCAGGATCCTGTGGTTAATATCAGTTGGCTTGTAGACACTTTCAAAGGCAATGGAATTCAGCTAGATTAATTTATAGGATTTTTCCACAGTTCACTGTTTTGATCCTAACAGATTCATAATATTAATGTACATTCACTGAAATATCATTTTAGAATAGCAGCATGGACTGAGATAAAAACATTTTTTTGGCTTCACAGTTTCAATTATATTTTACATATCATCTGTAAAGATCTACATTAAAGTGACTGCGTAAGCCACAGAGAAGAAGGTGCTGAAGAAGTCAAAAACTTAAAATACTATGACAAGAGTTTCTTAAAATATTCATCAATCTAGATTTTCAGCAAATGGAAGTTGCCTTAAGATAAGTTTTCTTAAGCATCCAGAAATACTCCGTGCTAAAAAAAGTTGGTGATGGGTGTAAATGCTTACCATTAGGTGAACACTATCAAAAACTTCTCATATATATTTTGCATGCTAATTTCATGATTCAGAACCAATTTGGTTTCATTATCAGTTCCATTTTCCCCAACTGCTGAACTCAACTACACAGTCAAGAGATTAAGACTTGCCATATTATTTATTTACCTATTTTGAAGTAAAATTTCTTTTTTTATCATGTGTGTTTCTCTTTGAGCTAGTAGGGGCAGGGAAAAACAGATTGCAGGAAGGGTAGAGCATGTGTGTGGGGCGGGGGGGGGGGAACTGCTATTCTACACGAACTTAGGCTTTTGTAGTTTTTTTTTTTTTTTTTTTATGAATTCCCCCCAGTGACCCATGCAAGATCTAAAGGGCCTCTGTCAATACTGAAGGAAAGACTTAAATCAGTCCATGAAGTTCCTCCCTGAAAAAGAGAAATGAGAAGTAGCAAGGGCAGCAGAGGCCCTCTGCTGCCTCATGCACAATAGTGACTCTCTCTCCTCATGGGAGCTTTCAGTATCCTGATGACTGTAGAAACATAAAATAAAATAGGGAAGGAAGAAAGTATTAGAATCATGAGGAGCAGGAGCAACAGGAGATTGCTCACATTTATGCCACTACCAGGCATCATTTGCAGGCTTTAAAAAAGCCACATAAACACATCTTGCTCTGTCATCCAGAGCACTTGAAAAAAACCCAAATTTCCACATGGAGGCTCACCAGTCAGTTTAACAGCATTTTGCTTCGAAGGAGCTTAGTTCCTACTAGCACCTAGTGTAATAAAAACTCCAGGAGTATAACTAAGATGCTTTTACTGCTCTCTAGACAGGAATCAGAAAAACTGCAGCCTACCTGTGCTAATCCTGTCAAATGGCTTCACAAAGGACATACAACATCAGATGAAGCAGTCACAAATCTCCATAAAGTTTACTGCCCAAATGACATTAGATATATATGTAAGTGATCTAGTGAAACTCATCTTCTAACCTTTTGATATACATGAATTGGTTAGCTGACTTTACTGAGATCTGTTTCTACCTGTACAGCAAGACATTGTTTTTCCCCCCAATGCATATGTTTTCCTCCCATTGTGCTCCCAACAGATACTCTAGACCATGTTTCCTCAGCCTAAGGCATGAGAAAGTCACATAAGACACGACCAAAAAGACATGCACTAAATTCAAGATGCATGTCCTCTACTAACTACAAGATCTGTTACCGTTCCATAGAAAGAAATGATTGATTTAACATAATTTGTTATTAATTCATCTTCCTATCTCATCCTCTACTTCCATATAATTTGATCATTCACTCAGTATTTTTCCAGAGACTTTAAAATTCTAATTCCCTACCTTGTCTCCCCATATCTTAAAGATAAATAAAGGCACTGTGTTTGCCCTTTTCTTGTCTTCTAGAGTCTGTTATTTATCCAAAAGCTCTTGGTGACAGTCACTAACGGCACTGAGATCATTACAGGCCATCCTCTAATACTTATGAATAAAATTTATGCAAATAACTGGAGCATCTAATTTACCTGTGTACTCTAACTTGCTTCCTTTTCCTATGCTAAGCTGGTACTTTAGTGTTTGATGTGTATATTAACCATGAGAGGTATTTGACCGGTCTGAGGAACAATCATGATGCATTAATCTTAAAAACTCAGGTTCTTCAACAAATACTTTAAAATCAACCCCTCTTTTTCTTATTATTCCCTCTCTCCAAAGTGAAACTCATTCTAACCTCTGTTTTTGGAAGATCGGCAAACAGCATTCTGAAGACTTTGGCATTGTTAGATGTATACATAAATTTCATTTCACTGTCATGTCACAGAAAATAAGAAAAAGACTGGAATGTAGAAAGAAAATATGGGAGCAAAGAAGCAGTGTATAAAACACTCAAAAGGGGAGAATCACAAGAGTACACCAATTAAACTCTCCTATTGCTAGAACAAAAATTACACAATATACAGAATCTAAACCAGACTGCTTGTCATACAAACCTGCCTGAACCAAATTCCCTGCTGTGATCAAAAGCAAAATGGCCTTTCCTAACACGCACATAAGTATATTTCTTAAACCCTTCCCTTTTAGGTATTAGAACTGCAGGGCTAAACAGCTGAGATGCTTTCTCTATACAGTTAGAAAATGTCTGTCCCTGGAAATTTTTCAGAACATCAATAACCTAGTAAAAATATTCATCTGAGGGATGAATCAGATCATCTTGGAAGATGATGTGCAGCAGAATAGTTCGTGTAATTCAATATTGTGAAATAGTGAATTCAACTATTAGCAGTTTCTTTTGTCCCAATTTCATTTTTTGTGTTTTACTACTATGAACAGAATTTGCTGCTTTTCACACTGCACTTGTAACTGCTGTGATGGGACTCAGCTCCACAGCTGGGGAAATCCAATTTCAATGTTTTCTCAAGATCCTGCTCCATGTTTCTATCGTTCTCTGTCTAGAGCTACATATACTTTTGTGTACAATTATTCAGCTTATTAATATTAAATACATACTCAACCTTTTGAAGTCTGATTTTAGATATTGGAAGGGATGTCTTTTTTAGCTGAAGACTCCCTTATCCATAATAGAATACAACAGATTTTATTGAATAAGCTTGTACATTTATTGCATATACATTTATTGTATTTTAGTTCCTAAATGCAGCATAAAAAAGATTCAGTCAACTCACAGGCTGTAGAAAATTGTTTTCTGAAAATCTGTTTAGCTAATTGAGGAAAAATCCATGCCACAGATCATTTTGCTGTGTGAGAGGTTTTTATTCCAAAGCAGAAAGCAAATGTTTCTTTCAATCTATAATTTCCACAATTTTGATAACAATATCTACTACATCTTTACAATGTGTTTTATACTCCTGAAGTGTTTTAATTCAATTCTTCATTCATTAAAGGCCCACCAGTAACACAAACAGCGTGAAAAAAATCTTTAAAGAGACCTTGAACATATGTTTCTGCTCGTTTAATTCTGCAGCCTACTGTGAAACTGCTCAACTATGAAATCAGATATTTTAAAGGCTATTTAACACTGATTTCTTCACAGAACATCAGCACAGTTATTGAGCACAGGATGCTTTTGTAACTGTGTTTAGTGGTCCTCGGGTTCATACTCCTACCTGAGTAATCCAAAAACATTCACTTCCTTACACTAAGCTGTAAAGAAAGGTGAAGTCTAAGGCCTATAACGGCATGAGAGTAAACTTCTGATAAATACTGTGAACAGTTTCTAACTACTTCTGCATTCATCTTGCAAAGTAGACCAGATTTCTCTACTTCGTTCACACAAAAAGACATGAGACTATATATTAAAAAAAAAAAACAAAAAACCCTCATTAAAGTCACAATCCATGATGTCTGTTGCGCTCTCATGCGCAACGGTGAGAGAAGAAAATTAGATTGATCAGACATTATTTGTTCTTAACAAATTGATGTTGGCTGTTACTTATCTCTTTTTTAATCTTGCTGTGCGTACAAATAGTTTGATTATTTTTCCAAGAACTGAAGTTATACTGACTACATGCATTTCCTAATTTTGTTTTCTCCTATAGAGTCACAAGTCTCTGTCTGGCAGAGGCACTTAAAATATGAAATCATTTTAACATTTACCCTCGAACACATCTCCAAAATAAACATCCTCCTCTCTTATTGCAAGGACCTTATATCCAAGAATATAAAAAATAACAACTTGCTGTTACCATCTACCTAATGGAATGTGACCATTAAACTATGTTCAGCATGTTACTTAAAACTGCTGAAAGAATTTTTTTTTTGGCCAGTGACACCTAAATAAACCTTTATTACTAGGAACCTGGTGACCTCACTTCAAAGACACCTGCGCGCACCCAAAAGAAGAAAAAAAACAAAAAAACAATCCACTCTCTTTTCTGAGGTGTCATATAATACCTTGGCAGGAAGGGAATAGGAGAAGAAAGTCACAACTCTCCTGAGATGATTATTATGTATGAGCACGCAAACTTTTACTTGAATGAATACAATTATATTAATGATGATAATGGTGTATTTGTAGGACTACCAAATTAGGATATAAAAAAGAAAAGAGAAAGTCCAGTTCAGGCCATCCTCTTAGAGATGCAAAACGTTCCAATAAGAAAGTCTCAAATAATTTAAAATAAAACAAGTAAAAAAAAACCCCCACAGATTTAAGTGGCCATGTTATATATCATCTGAACTTTCCTTCAAACACAACAGCTTAATTTCAGTAGCCTGGCCACAGTATTAAATTCTCCACTGTAAGTCTGAGGAAGTTACAGTTGAAGTCAAGCTGAGTCTATGAACTAAAATATAACTGCAGCATTCAGTAGCTTCGGAAGTGTGCCAGTTTCTTGGAACATTCCTTCTATCATAACATTAAAGAAATGAAAAATGTCTATGATATGCAAATATAATCCCAGTCAATGTTCTGCATATGCTATGGAACTGATTCATTTGTGACTAATGAAGAATCCACTGATGCATAAAACACATTCCAAAAATAAAATAGTTATAAATAAATTTAAAAAATGTAATAACCTTTCCAAAGCAGGCAGAGCATCTCCATTACCTCTGGAAGTAAAAGAAGGTTAAATGTCAAATGTACTTGATCTAAAATTGTTTTAAAAGCACATTTTCTTTGAATAAAATGCTCCAAGCTGTCACAGAATATAGCGCTATCATAAATCTGTAAACAAAACAAACTATCACTATTAGAAAATGATTGAGAGTACGCAGTGTTAGAGATGACTATAACAGGGGAGCTGTATTTTTATAACGGAAAAAAATGTATATAAGAGCTGTATTTTTATAACGGAAAAAATGTATATAAAATAGGACAATAAAAAACAGTAATCAGCAATCTCTGCAATGTTATATAGAATGGGCGTTTTTGTTGTCTTTTCACTGTATTGGAAATGATACTGCTTGAGCTCATTGGACTAGAATGTAATCTGCTGACTGAAATATGTCTGATAAAAGACGGTATGTGAGCACTTTTTATACTACTTTTTTTTTTTTTTTTTTTTAAGTTTTACAAGTTGTCAAAAAAGGTGACAAAGGTGAAAAAGGACAGGTGATAAAAGATGGAAACAGTAAAAAAGGCAGCCCAGTTGCATTTTTTGGATCTACAGACATTTATGAAATCCCATACTACAGTACTGAATTTGCGCCATGCTAACTGTACCCGCAGAAATACTTATATGAATAACTTTCAGTTCCTTAAGCAATTTATGCATATTTTGATCAGACCCATACTCTGCAGCAAATGCATAACAACAGTTTTCTAAGGAAGCCATATTTGTGTAGAGCTTTAGCTTAACATCTTGATGCTATGATAATGGATGATATTTAGAAAAAATGAGTTTAAAGAAAGACGACCTGAACAATAGAATATATTCTCAAACTCACTAAACAAGGGCAAGGTAACTCCTTCTACCTCAATTGTTTGAGTTCTTTTCTTTCCATATTCTTCACCACAGCATCACAGAATCATGTAGGTTGGCAGGGGCCTCCAGAGGTCATGTAGTCCACTCCCCTACTCAAAGCAGGTCCGGTTACAGCAGGTTACTCAGGGACCTGTCCACCTGAGTTGTGAATACCTCCAAGTATGGAGACTCCAGTCTCTCTGGACAGTCTATTTCAGTGTTTGATCACCCTGAAGCTGAGCCAAAGTTTCCTGTGTTCTAACTTGTGCCTGCCGCCTCTCATCCTTTCACTGTGCATCTCTGAGAAGAGCCTGGCTCTGTCTTCTCTATATACTGGCTACACACTTGCTAACACAGACCAGGATGCAGTTGGCCTTCTTTGCTGCAAGGGCACACTGCTGATTCATATTTAACACTGGGACCCTCATGTGTTTTTCTGCAAAGCTGCTTTCTAGCCAGTTTGGCTCCACCCTGTTCTGTTGCACAGCATTATTCCATCCCAGACGCAGGACTTCACAATTGCCCTTGATGAACTTCAGGAGGTTCCTGTCAGCCCATTTTTCCAGCTTGTAGTATCTTCCATCTCTCAGCTATCCAGAACTTTCATTAAATAAAGAGGACAAGGGGAAGAAGTTTGATTGTATAAAACTGCAGGCTAGGCTTGCATGGATACGTCTTCTCCCTTGGCATCAGGATTTCTCTGCCAACAAATTCAGGTTAGACTGAAAAAACACACCAAACTATTTTTGCTGACTAATGATGAGATTTCAGTGTTTGCTTCTCACAGAATCACAGAATCGCTGAGGTTGGAAGGGACCTCTGGAGATCATCTAGTCCAACCCCCCTGCTCAAGCAGGGTCACCTAGAGCACATTGCACAGGATTGCATCCAGGCGCGTTTTGAATATCTCCAGAGAAGGAGACTCCACCACCTCTCGGGGCAACCTGTTCCAGTGCTCTGTCACCCTCACAGTGAAAAAGTATTTCCTCATGTTCAGATGGAAGTGTCTGTGTTTCAGTTTGTGCCCGTTGCCTCGCGTCCTGTCCCTGGGCACCACTGAAAAGAGTCTGGTCCCATCCTCTTGACACCCTCCCTTCAGATACTTGTACACGTTGATAAGATCTCCTCTCAGCCTTCTCTTCTCCAGGCTAAACAGGCCCAGCTCTCTCAGCCTTTCCTCATAAGAGAGATGCTCCAGTCCCCTAATCATCTTTGTGGCCCTTCGCTGGACTTGCTCCAGTAGTGCCACATCCCTCTTGTACTGGGGAGCCCAGAACTGGACGCAGTACTCCAGATGTGGCCTCACCAGGGCTGAGTAGAGGGGGAGGATCACCTCCCTCGACCTGCTGGCAACACTCTTCCTGATGCACCCCACGATACCATTGGCCTTCTTGGCCACAAGGGCACATTGCTGCCTCATGCTTAACTTGGTGTCCACCAGCACTCCCAGGTCCTTCTCGGCAGAGCTGCTTTCCAGCAGGTCAACCCCCAACCTGTACTGGTGCATGGGGTTGTTCCTCCCCAGGTGCAGGACCCTGCACTTGCCTTTGTTGAACTTCATGAGGTTCCTCTCCGCCCACCTCTCCAGCCTGTCCAAGTCTCTTTGAATGGCAGCACAGCCCTCTGGCGTATCAGCCACTCCTCCCAGTTTTGTATCGTCAGCAAACTTGCTGAGGGTGCACTCTGTCCCTTCATCCAGGTCATTGATGAAGAAGTTGAACAAGACTGGACCCAGTACTGACCCCTGGGGGACACCGCTAGCTACAGGCCTCCAACTAGACTCTGTGCCACTGATCACAACTCTCTGAGCTCTGCCATTCAGCCAGTTCTCAATCCACCTCACTGTCCACTCATCTAACCCACGCTTCCTGAGCTTGTCTATGAGGATGCTATGGAAGACAGTGTCAAAAGCCTTGCTGAAGTCTAGCTTCTGATATCATTCAAATCATAAAGAGTTAAAAAAAAAAAAAGTCACACAAGACAAGGCAACATCCAAGGAAGAGGGTTACCCACACTTAAGTCCATTCTTCAGAACAAAATTTCATGGAGAATTTATTCTAGCACTCCTTGTAGCAACAAGGCTTACACTTTCCTTTGAAGAATCTTGTAACTAGCTGTCATCAGATGCAGAACAAACAATTAGCTAGACTACAGTTTTGATTTAATAAGGCAGCAGCTATGTTCCTAACAGAAAAACAACTCAAAACAACAAAAAAGAACTGAACAGTTAAACAATGCTGCATGTACTAAGCTGCATTTGCAACCATTCTGAAACTTTTAAAAGTAATTTTCTTCATACTATTAGGTTTATTTTGGCAGAGGAGATGTAACAATTGCTACAACACAGATATAACATAAGAACTACACTGAAAACAAGGATGAGAAAGATTAGAGTTCAGTAAACATGACTAGAAAAAATTTTGAAACAGAATAAGAGCAAGAGACAAGAGCGTAGAGCCAAAGTACTCACTGAAGACAGTATTATTGTTTATAAAATCCCATCGGCATATGCACTTACTGCGTTTAAACACAGTGGTAGTTATTTCAGTCTAGCAATGAAAAGTAGTTAAGGCCAAAGCCCCAAAAAAGTCTCCTTTGTGAAGGAACAGTTCTAACATCTATCTGAAGTTAATCAAAGAAGAAATAATCTCAGCACTGATGAAGAGTGAGAAGGAACGAATGATTCTGTGAACTAATGTAAATCAAAATCTTATAGCCGCCTTAGTGTTTTTCAAATGGAAATGAGGCTTTTTATATCAGCTTGATTTGGATTCCAGAAGCAAACTGCTTGCCTTGTTTCTCTGAAAGAATTGAATGAGTTGTGTGAAACACAGAGCAACTTTACAACAGGGGAAAAAAAAGTAGAAACTGAGCTGAAAGTGTATGAAATTAGAATAAAATTTCTATCATTCATATCACATTTTTCCAAATAAGGTTTGTAACACTGAAAGTCTGGTCCAAATATCAACATTACAACCACAATTCACAGGAGCTCCAAGAAATCCTCTGCCCTTGAAATAGGGCAATAATGAATATCTAGTACTCTCAAGAATTGTTAAGTATTCATTTTGCCCTTACACATACAGTTTATGTAAGTAGTTAGGAATACTAGATAACTCAAAAGTCAGACTTGGTAAACATTATTTATTTATTTATTATTTTTATTTATTTATTTATTTACAGATACTGTTGCCTGTGTCTGAAACACTAGACTAGCAAATGAAACACTAAAGGTAATCTAATCCAAAAGACTATTCCATTACTGGATAGTTAACTCAAAAATATTTTCAAAATTAAAATATATGAATGGAATTCTATATCTTTGGAATTTGTTCTAGAATTTTATAAAATGAGATTTTCCCTACAGACACTGATAATCTATTCAAACAACTTGGGCACAAAAAATGTATTCTACTGTTATAAATCCCACTAACGATAATAACTATTCTGTTTATAATTTGTGAGCACTGCACTCAAAATTAAATTCATTTGCATTAGTAAGATCTTTTTTTATATGAAAATATAAATGAGAAGATTGCTGCAGTGAGACTGAAAATAAAAGACAAAGTCTATAAAATTAATGTCTTGCTATAGTAACCTCACATGGTACTACTATTCCAGATACCTAAAGCTTTTTTCATTGTTATAAAGCTGGAATATTCCAAAACCATCAATATTCCATAACTTAATATTTGATATTAATAATTAATATTATTCCATAATAATATTCCATAAAACACATGCCACGTGTTTTACATTCTCTAATTATAATAGCTCCCTTGCAGCCATCTTTGATTTTAAAGTCCTATGGAATGACAAACATTGAAGAAAAAAAATCAATTCCTAAAACATGAAAAAGAACTTGTTTTTGGTACAAACAACGTTCACAAGTTTCCTTTGACGCTTTCCCATTTAATTTGATGAGGCTCTCCAGATACTTACATATAACAGTTCTCTATTTTACAGAATAGAAAACACTCCTAGACAAAAAAATACTTGTAGTTTTTGTAAGGAATTCTTTCATAGTTTTTTTACATACAAAACTGCACATTTAAAAATTTAAAAATAAATTAAGTACAAAAGATAAGATTGTATCTCTTCAGTTGACAATTTTAGGCCTTATCCTGCATTTATACACACACAGACGTGACCTATTACATACAACCCCAATGAATGCCACTGTATCAATGCTGATAACATACGTAAAAGATAGGAGAAATATAGCTGATAGAATCACTTTGGTTTGTTAAGGAGACATGAGAAAATACAGCACCTAGGAAATTACTTGTTAAGGGCGCAACAATCAAATTCCAAATCAAATCCAAGACTGCATTAAAACAACACAGATTCAGCCTCAAGATTTCATGTCAAAATTTAAGCTTCTATACTCCTAATTAATCTCCTATTCAGCAAAAGAAATTCACTTATAGGTACAAACTTAAAACCTAATGAATGGATAAGGTACAAGTCTATGCTTAAACTAATCTTATGTATAAGTGTTATTGAAGTCAACCTTAAGAGGCTCTTCAAACACCTTAATGAATGTTCACGATAGTGTCGGGCAAATAAAAAATATGCAAGATTTTGTTTCAGACTGTTCATTTGTGCAACGTCAGACAATCACATGTGATAATGAAGGTAAAGATATTCTGTACTTTTTCAATACCTTAAACTATTCTAAATTGCCATGTTATTTTTTAGTGAGGACATATTTCAGGAATTCTGACTTTGAGCTGTGGAGAATTTATCTTTATTTTCAGAAGAAAGAATAAGGTTAACAAGCTCCAAAGTTAGCTGTACTCAAAAAACATAACAAATAGGGCCAAAATGTACCCATATATGATGTTTACCTGTTTCAACATCTGTTAAATGAAGCATGGAATCAAAGCCCCCACTGAGAATTCTTCTTCCACAAGATGACCACTGGGCAGCTCGAACAGCACAGTAGTGACAGGAATATGTTTTTAGACAGCAGCCTGCATCTACAGCATCCCACACCTTAAAAAAAAAAGGATAAGAATAATTTTAATCAAAAAGAATCACATTATTTGTTTCCAATCTACTGAAAAATAATTACAGCAAATGGTTTTAGTTGAGATAACTTTGCATTCCAAATTCATATCCGCTAAGCTGTAAATATTTGTTTGGAATAGTTGCATGGTCCATTGGAATAAAGGTATTTTATTAATGAGGTAGAAATCAGTAGTAATATATCTTCATATCACTTGTATTGTTTCTTGAAATGTCTAAATTGTTCTCAGTAGCAATTCATGTTATATTTTCCCATTTATATTTCCCTCCTATCTCTGCGTATGGATATACCTGAATACACTTTCTCATTAACACTTCTTTCTTCCAAAATATTTGCCTCTATCAGATTTTGCTTTCCAAAGAATAAAAGGAAGCCTAGGAGGCTGCGGCTTTAAGATCTGACCATTTACAGGCTATTATCAGGCTTTGAGATCTGTCTATAGAGAGGATATTATCATATTTTTCACACTTGCAGTTTAAAATTTTAAGTACCATTTTAAAACTCCTTAACTTCACTGAGGAGGCAGGTAAGAGTATCATCATGCAGCTACAGGGGGAATTCTAAGGACTGGCTTAAGTCCTCTGACTTTTTAGCTTCTTTTGGATAGAGTGATACTGAGTGCTTCTGAAAAGCTCATTCTACTGATTATCTAAAATTTTTAAGAAAGATAAGGAGATAAGAATATAAGAACTAGTGTTTTCAGAACACAAATAGTCCAAATAGTTCATTATTTTAAAGAGAGAAAGGCAATTGTTTTCAAAATCACCATTTAGAAAATGGAAAAAAATAGTTTTAATTGCAATTTCAGTTACCAAATCTGGTTCACAATAATCAAAAGCACATTCTGTCGCAGTGCTCCTTTAGTCACAGCTTTAAGACAAAATTAAAATTTAAGCAACAAATGACCCACAGAAATTACCTCACAGAAGTGAGCATAGTGGATCTAAGCTATCAAAACTATTTCCCCTATTAATATTCTGCTTCAATAGAAGCTAATTATAAAATATCTTATGATTGTATAATACACTATTACATCTGTTAACTGAGCTTGCCTAATAAAATTTATACTAAATACTCCGATCATACTTGTAAACCCCAGTTTTTTTATTGCTAATATCAGCAGTACAAGTCAGGCAACAGTTTAATGATGTTTCATGACAGTTTGACTGCATTTCCAGTCAAACTAAAAACTTAGGCAGTTCATTTCTTTAAAGTCACCACTGCATTTCTAAACCTTAGTGATTAGTCACCACCATTTTCATCCTGCAAAGATGTGCTTTTCAAACAACACTGCTTATGAGCTTGGAAGCTTTTCTGAGTTTTCTCTGTTCTAATCAGCAACTAAATTCTAAGACTATTGCTTATATAATGCCTGCAGTAGGCTAGGTAATTTACAGAACCCCAAAAAATAGATTTATTTATTTTTAAATGAGACCAAATTCAGCCTTCACTTATGCCTATGCAACAGCACTGAAGTCAGTGTTAATATACAATTGACTACATGTCTGTACATTTTAAAAGACATTAAAAACAAGAGTAATTCAATCAATTAGAAAACCTAAGTGTTTGCTTTCTTGTCGCAACAGCACAATCCATAACGCAAGAGAAGGTGGAGAGAAAAAACACCCAAGCCTTCTAGTGATGGGTTTTATCCTCAATTAGATTTTTTTCTTGCTGGACAAGAAGGACTTGCTGACATCATCATTAGTAGAATAGCCCACACTCAGAAGGCAACATTCATTATAGAAAATTATTTCAAGGTATCTAAAGCAGATTGTAGTTCTGCAATGCTAAGCAACCAATTATTGTTAATTACTTGAATAGCTAGTTAACACTGTAACCATGATGGCTATATCCTAAGTATTCCACCCTAACCACAAGAAAAGAAATCAGGAAAAATTAATATTAAAGTGCCTTTGAAAATAAGTTTCTCAGCTTTAATGAGTTTTAATGATCATTTCAAGCTTCACAGTATTAAAAAAGGGTTAATTGTGTCTTGGAGGGCTTTTAATATGAGGAAGTTAATGAATGAATCAAGATGAAAGGAAAAACAGGTGGTACATGCTTCAGATATTTTTTTCTGTCATGTTTTAGTGATTAAGTATGAAAACCCAATTTTCACATGAAGGATAAAGTAAAGCAAGTTCAACAGTGCTGCTTAGTTCCACCTTGATTAAAAATAGCTGCATAAGTGGAAAAGAGTGCATGCCTAATGCTGTATATTTTCCTCCATTTTGTGAGGAGGAACAAATGATTTACTCATAACGATGAGACAACCAACTAAGCATACAGGAAAATTTATTAAATACCACACATCTCTACTGTTACACTTTCCATCGGCTCTTTTCACTCAGGCAATGGCTGCACTGGAACGCCTTCGAGAATTAGGGCAGTGTTGCAGGCAAAATAGCCTCAACTCAGGAAATCTCACTTAATTAAAAGTTTATGTTAATTGACAATAAATTAAATTACTGATTCAGGTGTTGAGAGAAAAAAAAGAGAGAGAGAGAAGAAAAGAAGAAAATCCCGACAATTAAACAAACACTTAGGGAAACCTTTCCCCAGGCTCAACTTCAGGCAAACACCTCTCCTCCCCCCTCCTAGCCTGTTTCCCTCATTTTTGCTGCACATTACACTCACACCCTCCTAATCCCTTCGGTGAGATGATGGGTGGCACAGGAGGTTGGGGTCACTGCCTCGGGGTTTCTTCCTGCTGCTCCTGGCTTCCTACTCTTGTCCTCCACTGCCTCCTTCCTTCTTACTGCTCCTCTGCTCTGGCATGGGTCCTCCACAGGCTGTGGTCCCTCAGGGCTGTCCCTGCCCCAGCACAGGTGACCCATGGGCTGTGGTCCCTCAGGGCTAGTCCTGCCGCAGTGCACATCACCCACAGGCTGTGGTGTCTCAGAGGCAGACCTTCTCTGGTATGGTGCATCTCCTTCCAAGACAGCACCTCCACCCATGTCTCCAGTGCTCCCCTTCCATGTGTCTCCTCCCTGTTCTCCAAATGCATCTCTCCAGGTATCTCACATATCTCCTTTTGTGTGCCCTCCTGTCTCCTCTCATGTATCTCCTTCCATGCCCCCTTTTTACCTCCTGCCCCTAGCAGCTGCCACTCTCTTAAATGTTTGAGCAGAGGTGCCAGGTGCTCCTCGGACTGGCTGAGGTTTTGGCATGCACTGGGTTGTTTTTCACCTGTTTCAGAGCCAACTGGAACCAGCTGTGACAAGCCCAAGGCTGTTCATGACTTCCTGCCACCCAGGACACCCCCGCAGCTCCTGCTACCAAACCCAACAATTTATGCCCAATACAAACAGTCTGCTCAGAACAGAGGAGTTTGGACACACTTGCATCTCAAGAGATGGTTCAATGCAGATTCACTGGAGCCCACAAATGTGCTTTTAAATAATGCTGATAGGTTCTCCTTCTGCTGTGGCTTCACAGCTTAATGCAAGGAGAACTCGCACAAGACAGCAGCAGAGCACATCAAACCCTGCATTGCTGCATAGTGACAATGCTCTGCAAGGTTCATCCAGGGGCATTCAACCCCAGCTGCAGTTCCCTGTGAGCTGTCTGGGATTTTCCTTCAAGCCTCTGATCTGGTGACTTTAGCTCAGTGCAGCTTTGCTGTGTTACTGTGCACCCTGCTATATAGAGGATATGGTGCAAAGCATTCCCAGAAAAAAAGTTTTAAATTTCAATATTCATCTTCCACAGGAAAAGGGAAGCTTTACCTGCTGTTGCAAGAAGTGGTGTTTGATATTTACAGTTAGCTCCTCTGCAGTCGCTTAGAGAGATATAGGCATGCCTGTAAAAGGTCATGTAAAGTTAAGCAACAAATAACAAGAAACAAAAATGGGTGTATAGAACTGAAAACAAGACAGCTAAAGAACAAGCTATGCACTTTCCACACAAATAATAAATTACGAGGAAGTGGGAACTATGAAGGCACCAAGGTAAAAGAATGTGTCTTTCTCAAGCTACAAACACTGTTCTGTGCCTACAAGCGATAGAGCCTGTTAACTGTCTACGCCTACAAATGGACAATCTATTGTATTTCATTACCCAGGAAAGATACTTCACATCCTAAAGGGTCACCACAAAGAAGCCATCAAGTCTGCATTCTCAGAGCATCTCTCAAGTAGTTCTCAGCTTGTGTGGTATAATGGTATTTCTACTGCTTTATCATAATAAGGGAAAACCACGGCTGGAGGGAGAGTTCGAGAGAGTTGTGGAATAACTTATGTGGAAATTATTTTTTCTAGTCTTTTTTTGCTTTGCTTTTTTCATATACTGGCTCAAAATAGGATTGAACAGTAAGCCTAGAATGAAGTTCTGAAAGACTACATGGAACTAGCAGAGCTGATGAAGTACTCCATTTCCCCAAAGAGCATCCAACATGATGCCTATACCTGGAAGTACGTTCTCCAAATTACTCAGGTTAAAAAAATTAGCAGACAGTAATCAACTGGTTTAGCAGCAACGGCAACTCTGCAAGGTATATGGAATTAGGTTATAACATAGGCAGTGGAGTTATGTGCCAGAAGAAAATTTTTACAGGGCCATTACAAGATAATGGTAAAAAGTTCCCTAGGAATTAAAGCCATTAAAATCTTCTCATTCCAATTCAATGATTGTTGTTGATCATTCCTTCCCTACCAAACAAGAACATGAATTAAAGAAGAAACAAATGTAAACACACGTACCAGTGTGCACATGTTTCTCTCAAAGACGAAGGGAGAACAAGAAAAAGTTTGTATGTTATTAATAACTTTCTGTCCTGCTGAAAGGTCCTGTGATACTACAGTGGCTAGCATAGCGCAAGATCTTACAAATTATAGAATTGACAGGAGACATGGAAGCAGACGAATGAGCAGAATTTGCAAACAACACAAAGTGAGATAGATCTTCAGAGTTCATTTTCTCCAGAAGATCCCAAATTCATTCTTCCTGAATGGCATCTAAATATGAGCCCAGGAAAAGGATTTTGTATCCAAGAACAGCCTGAGGCTGAAACCAAAGGCTGTAACGCTATAATTTAAAATGTCACTATTATAACAAATACAGCTTTAACCTCAAAGTAAGATCTTTTTTAATGATATCAACATCTTAGAATTATTTAGAAAGTTGTATTTTAAATACCAAAGGCTGCTGAGCTCCAAGAATACCTAGTAATATAAACCTTTAAAACAGATTCTCATCTCCTACATGGAGTAAGGGCTTACATATTAAGTATGCAAAAAATTGCTTGGGCAGGAGAAACAGTTCATTAAACATATACAGTCTGATATATACACCTTCCTTAGCAGGCATACCAAGTATTATAGGACTAGTTAGATGCTATCATGCATCTGTCTAGAGGATAGACAGACTTTATATTCAATTAATTTTAACCAAGAGAAACTGTTTTCAGTATTGTTGCATGCCTTAAACTCAGTCCTTACAAACAGTGTTATTACTAGGTGAAATCTTAAATTCTCATTAAATATGAGGTTGCTCTTATCTTGTGATGTCAGATGGGATTTTAATAGGCAAGCTAAAATGGTAAAAGCACACATTTTGGCCTGCTCCTCTGAAAATACTGCTTTTTGCCACATATTCAAGTCCTGTTTTCTATGATACATGAATGAGGATAGACTAGTTACTGTTTGTATAATCCTCCTACACCTACAGTTGTAAATTAATGAATTCTTCAATATTTTGCAGAAATAAACAGCCAAGACTTAAAAGATTTGAAACTAGCTGTCATTTGCAAACAAGATTTTCTTCATTGTGTTTCAGTATTGAGGTATCATGAACAATAATTGCATTTTTTTTTCCGATTTTATTAAAATTGGCTTTAATGTGCCAAGCTGGTTCACATTTCATTATTAGTTCCTATCATTGCAGACTTTACTATGGATAACATTGTCTTTCTATTTCTCTTCCAATGACTGCTTTCGTTTCCTGTTATATCATAGAAAGTATGGTGCATTACACAGTTATCTATAGGACTAATAGAAGGGGCCAAAATGGCAGGTACAAACAGCCAAGTGACAAAATTATAGTAGAGATCTCTCTAATAAAGTGACCTTTTCTGCCTTTTCCTAGGCATGTTCTAATTCCATGTCTCTTTCGTGTTCTTGACAATATTTGGAAATAGAGGTCTTTCAGAAGTTCCTTACTTTCTATATAGTTTAGGAACATGGTCGAAATACTGCAACCAGCATATTAGGTAATAAAACCAGAACTCCTCACCGTCAACATCAAAAGTTCACAAATGATATAAGCAACTAAACAACATAATAGAAGAGATCTATTATAGATGATATACTTCCAGATCCCATTTTCTGACTGAAAGCTTTCAGAAAAACAGTCCCTGAAAATAAAGTACTTTGGGCAGGGGAAGATGATAAAAAGTTCCCTTGGTAAGTCTCAAAAGAAAGCAGGGAGAGGGCTAGCATTTGGTGTTCAGGTAAAGAGCAGCCACAAAAGAACACTCAGGAGTCTCCCATGTAGTATCAGCCAGCTCACAGGACACGGAATAAAGGCTTTTATCTTATTGATCATCCAAACTAGGGATTAATTCCTAGAAAAAAGTTCATGGCATTACAAATAGATTAATAAAGGTTAATGTGAAAACTAGTCTACCATATGAAGACTGATAAATTGGGAACTGAACATGTCGTTCTACAGTTATCTGTAATATGCTTGCCTCCAAGCAAATCACATGGCAGAAAAGAAAATATAGTAGCCATATTTCTAGAAAGGGGTCTCTATTCAGATGGTCATTAATTGCACAGTGAACCTAAGAACAATGATTCAGGTGTGCTAAATTAGAAGTTGGAAGCAAGCATCAGGAATCAAGTTGTACACATCGTGAATTCACAAGCATAAAGGAATTACAGCAGAGCTCATCGAGAATACAAAACAAGGAAATTTTTATGGAGCATGTATAACAAATTGAAAGCTATTTTTAATGGATGGATTCAAGTTAATTTCAACAGAACATTCATACTAAAACAGAACAGATCTTGAATGGATACATTCATAGATATAACATAAATTGCTACAGAAACTAGAGGAAAATTTAGAATGCTTCATTTTTGTTTCAATTAGTGGCTTCATAACATAGTGAGCTAAATATTAAAATCTGACTTCTAAAACTGTAATTGCTGAATAGATGAAACATTCTACATGAAACCAGAAGAAAGTACAACATGGATCATTATCTTTGCACTGTCTAAACATGTAGTTTAACTGTGTAAAAGCTAAGAGCTAAAGCCTGACTTAGTGTGTAACCTGTAATTGTATGCCAGTAAGTTTATTAACACTTAAGTAGGATGCAAATAGATTTTCAGATTGTTATGCAGAATATGACTTTTGACATTTTGGACATATCAGTTCAATGTGCAAACCAAGTGTCCCAATAAAGAGCTTTTCAGCAGAATTCTGTAAAGCTCACTAGAAATAGCTAGAACACTTTCAAATGTGTTGGAACATCTGCTCCAGTAACGTTTAAAAACGTGCTAGGGAACATATTTTAAATGACACCTATTTTCTTAATCTAGACATAGTGCAAGAAGTGCATATCAACACTATCATTTGAACAAGCACTTACAGATTTCCAGTGGCTTCCTTTTTGCAGTAGATGCAATCCAAAAGAATCGATTATCTTATCGGTCACTAGTCCTATGCATTGGAACAGTAAAAAGAGCCAGCTTTGTTCTTCCTTTCATATTTAAGAGTTTGCATTTTGATAGTTTGTTACAAGAACATGGCCCTCACTACTATGGAATAAATTTAATTAGCTGAGACAGCTAGCATAAGGTCTCACTTCATTTTTCATCAAAAAGTTTAATACTAAATGTTTAAAACACATTTATCAAACCAATGAGGTGAAAAATCTTCTCTTTACAAGAAAAGAGAATAGTACATTGATATTAAGATAGCTCTTATTTTGTAGGGTGTTTTATTCATGCAGAAGCATTTCAAAAGTTGTTGCACTAGTAGACTACCTGCTAACTTGGTTAGCAGTACTATTAGAAGCTGGTCAGTAGCATGAAAACTGATTTGCAAACAATAAAGCCACGGCTATAAAGACATGTCAACAATCTTTAATACTGATAAATTCAGCAAAGGCTGGGTTTAAGTACAAGCAATAAATTTAATTTCAGGAGACAGGGAAAAGAGCTTTATGACTGCTATGGTTATCAGTGCATTAACATCATCCAGTGTTAAAGGAAAGCTTCCACAATGCTGTCTCTCCAGAACTATCTCACACTTAAAAATAACAATTTTATTTGGATAAGATCACACAAAATAAGAATCCTAAAGCAGGGCTAGCATATATATATTTTGATGTTTTTTTCTTTGCTTCAAATCTAGTATTTTTAGTTCTGTAAAACTAGCTTTCCTGTTTTGAACTTGAGATAAGAATAGAATTCATTTTTAGAGTATTTAAACTGTTACACTGCCAGTGCCAATAATATAAAGCCATAATATATATTTTTAATACACTTTTACCAGCGATTCAATGATAACTTCAAATAAACACAGTGATATATTTAAAGACTTCCAGAAAGTATCCAGTCAGCCCAGCAACTGCCAGATTGCTTCCTGAAGCTCCGGCTAGCCTAATCTTCAGGGCCTCACTGACATGATTACAGCTCCCAAGCAGCCCAGCAGAGACATATGGAAAGAAACAATGCGGAAATGAATCTGGAGCCTTAGCATTAGCTCCTAAGAGACTAGAAAGAAACAACCAGAAAGAGGCAGAAGAATTCGTCATGGGTGAAGTTAAATCTTACTGAAGCTGGTGAGTGAATCACAACTGCCTTTCATTTGGGTTAAATTAAAGGAATAAAGGAATCAATCCAAAACATAAGCACTCATCACTACCTAGTTCAGAACTGAACTACCTGGAAGAACAGGGTCACTGTTTTTAATTAATAGCAATGTACACGAATGAAAGTCCTATGGAAAGACCTCCAAGATTGAATGTTTCTCAGTCACAGAAGCACGGATACAGTAACATTAAGTAAAAGCCGAGGGTAAGTTGGGTCAAGGAATTGGTTGAAAGTGATCTGTTGGCAACCCTTCTGCATTTGGCAAAATACATTCTGTACGGTCTAGGAAAATGAATAAAAACAAAACAAATAGACCCTATTTCTCTCTTTGATCCACAAAATGTTCATCAATTTATCTTTTGAACTGCATCAGTTTACAATATTTTGAGTAACTGTTGAAGTTGAAAGACTAATAGTTTAAGTAATGGAGAAAGACCAAAGAGGAATAAGAAAAGGAGATGTGAAAGAAAACATACACAGAAAATAAAAAGAACATTAAAAAAAGAAAAGGGAAGAAAAAAGGAATATCTATACCCAGAATGGAACAAGGTGATAAAAAAGCTCAGGTGTCCAGTTCATAGACTTATTTGCATCTTTTAAGAACTATTAGAAACACTTTTAAAGAAGCCACCATCGTTATTTATGAAGAGTTATGAAAACACATGCTAATAGCTGCAGCTAATAAACTCCTGTCTCTCAAAACAAGAGTAAAAAAATGGAAGAGTCAAGATGAATGAAAACAGTGCTTTCATACAATATGCAATTCAGTTGTGGAGACTACCATGACAGGAATTCAAACACACCAAGAACTTTATAAAATGCTTAAACTTTGGACAATCATATGCATATCGAGAATGCCTAGATTATCATATTCAAGTGCAAAACAGTGTAAAAGAACTGAAATATACGTCATTGCTCTA